>NC_136656.1:2359891-2429891 GCF_949748355.1 Melanostigma gelatinosum
TTCTTTATTCTGTATTTGTTTACATTTTGGCACCGTTAAAAGCAGCCGAGTTAATCCCAACTTCTTTACAGGATTGTGTTTTATTCGTGGCAGCCATTGACTTCCAGTCGTCGGGCGTTTGTCCTCGCTGTGTTTGGAGAGGAGAGGCTCCTCCCGGCTGTCAGAGGTCAGCGCTTGTGTTTTGGGGTCATTTCCTGTTTCGGTTCAGACGACTGTTATCAATACGTCTGCCACAGAGCACGGACACTTGCATTGCATTTATTTTGTAGATCAGCAAAGTCCGGTGTTGTTCCCACATGTTAAGCCCTTGAACCAAATTAAATTAAATTGTCTTTTGAGCGTCATTTTGTGGCAGAATAAAGGAAGCGGTGGTAAAATAAGACTCTGATAACATTTTCTTTCTTTTAATTGTCTTGTCTTTGGCATTAAATTAGCTTTTCGTCCTATTAAAAGTGATCTTTCAGCCTCTCAGAGCTGAGACTGGAATCTGTTCACGGTGAAGTTTTCTACGCTCGCTGTCCTCTTCGGTAAACACGCCACGTTTCTGACACAACACGAGCTGTTTGCTCAGCAGTCTGTGACATGTTCCCTTTCACGAGCTCCGGCCAAAACACAGAGAAGAGCTTCGTTTGCAGAAAGCTCCATTCGGTCTTCACAGCGCTTTGATGGAACTCTTCCGTTGTTTCTTCATCCTTCCATCGAGTTTCCACGGAAGCTCTCGTTGCTTTTGGTCCCGTCCTGCGATCAAAGAGTCGCGGACGACTTGACTTTGGAGGAGAGGACCTGTCGGAACCTCCTCTTCAGCTCCTGCATGTTGGGAGATTTGGGTCTGGCCAGGTGGAGGCCTCCTCTTCGTTTCTCCCCGTTCCCTCCTCCCAGCGCCCGGACCACCTGGAACACAGAGACCACGGTGACTCGCTGCAATGAAAGACAGCTGACTTTTTTATTTTTTATTTATTTTCCTTTCATGTCTGTATTTCTGACTTTCATTTATTTTGTGAAGCACTTTGTGACGTCCTGCTCTTGAAAGGTACTTTAGACATAAATAACGTTAACTTGAGGGAAAGTCAAGTCAGTCAGAACATTTGATGAAGAATAAACATTTTCTACAATTTTAGCATCTGGAGCCAAACAATTGTCTTAAATCTTAAAATTGTCAATGAAATATTAAAAACATAACATGACTATGCTGTTCTACTTGATGTCCTTTGTTTATATTACCGTGTATTTTCCATTACAGCCATGTTATTTACAATAACAGCGGTACCATATGTTGTTTTATTGCAACTAATTAAAGGTATGTGAGCTGTAAAAAATGAAAAAGCACATTTTAAATCTGTATTTAAATATATTTTCAAAGATCAACCTTTTTCAAACGTCATGTTTTTTGGGCAAATCCAATTTTAAACTCTGCTTTTCGCTCTGTTTTGGTCTCTGAGGGAAATATCTGGCTCTTTAGCGGCTAAATGCTCCAATTTGTTCCCCGTGTTTCTCTGTTTTCTGTTTAATGCTAAGAATGTAGTGATCAGTTGGCTGATCAGACTTTTTGTTGTTGTTGGTTAGATCCGCTGCCGGCCGTGGCTAAAAGCCAGAACCAGAAAACCAAAAGAATGAGCTGAAAGATGCTAAAGAACTCAGGGGAGCTACACAACCTTGGGCTGTTGTTAATATAAATAATATTGATTATTGACGCTTTAAAAGCACCAGATTATCTGCTCTCTTGAACACCAGTAATGAGCCTATGAGAATAAAAAACCTTCTACTGCTCCGCCAGAAAAACAAATATACAGATCAGACCAATATAGGCCGGTGAACCTCTTTCTGACTAAATATACAAACATGGTATTTTTATATTCTTTCTCTGGGCACCAGTGGGAAATAGCATGTGCACTCATAATTCCCACAGGAAGTGAAAATCCCTTAAAGTTTGTCCTGAACTCTGCCAACAACCGAAGCGTCAACTGTCCGATGAAAGAAAGCGATTAAAGAAAAGAACCAAAGAAGGTCCCACCTCGTGACAGAGATGGAGGAAGGTGGCGTGGACTCCCTCGTGGTTCTCTCTGGCCGAGGCCTCAAAGTAAACTCCTCCTGAGAGCAGAGGCAGCGTTATCGCTCAGATAACAACCGGCATTCCTCCTTCCTGAGGCAGCATGCAGGATATACTTCACGTGTGTGTGTGTGTGTGTGTGTGTGTGTGTGTGTGTGTGTTATAAGCGGACGGTTCATTTCGAGCTGGAATCCGCCAGATGTTTTTTTACAAATTGGCCACTGTGGGGAAAGTCCATTTAAAGTGTTTTGGTGGCATTTTTGCAGTTCTCTGATGACGTTTCTGCACAAAAACAAAAGATCTTCAAGCTTGGAGTAGAATGAAGGGAAGGGAGGTGGAGAAAGAAGAAGAGGAACAACAAAGAGGAGGAGGAAGAAGAACAAAGTGGAGGAAAAAAGAACAGAGGAGAAGGAGGATTAAGGAAGAAGAAGAAGAAAGAAGACGAGGAAAAAGAACAAAGAGGAGGAGGAACAACAATAACAACAACAAAGTGGAGGAGGAAGTATAAGGAAGAAGGAGAAGCAATATGAACAAAGAGGAGAAGGAAAAAGATAAACAAGAACAAAGAACAAGAACAACAAGGAAGTGGAAGAAAGAAGAGGAAAGAAGTAGAAGAGGAAGAAGAAGAGGAGGAGGGATGATGAGGATGACGAAGCCCACCTAGCGAAGCTGCTAACGTCTCTCCTTCGTCTGCCGGCACTTGTCTGGCTCTGAGCAGGTCGCTCTTGTTTCCGACCTGCAGCAGATTACAGATGACAGGACAGACCGGATCAGAGCGGATCAAAGCGGATCGCAGCGGATCGCAGCGGATCAGGGTCAGCAGGTGAGCGTGTTGTGTGCTCGTAGGAAAGACGTGACATGGCTGCCATCCTCTCTACCTGGTACTCTATATGTCAGACTCTACACTCACCAGTATAACCGGTATGTTTCCAGAGGGGTGTATGCGGCGGACGTGCTGGTACAGCGGCTGGATGGTCCGGTAGCTGTTGTGGTCCGTGATGGAGAAAACCAGCACGTAGCCGTCTGCCCAGTAGATGGATCTGCAGAGTTATTGAACAGTTATTACCGGTTATTACAGTTATCACTCCTTCTACTGGTTCAATTCACAGTTCGGTCAATGAATCCGACCTGTTGATCTGCTCCTGGCAGTACAAGCCCTCAGCATCGTCCTGGAAACAGAGAGATCATGCAATCAAAGAACCTGTTGATTCACTTTATGAACAATAAATCCATCATTATGTCAATAAAATGTGAACAATTTAGACATACTTGCACTTAACTTTAGCCGTGTATTTCCATTTTGTGCTACTTTTCCACAACAAATCAATGGGAAGTATTGTAGTTTTTTACTCTGCTTACTCTTTACATATAACATATGATATTATGAGGTAATATATATATATATAATATAACGAATCTACCCAGTAAAATGAGCTCCACATTGACGAACTACAACAGAAAATGCTCGTACATGTATTCATAAGTAATAATAGTCGATGATAATGAGTATTTGTTGTACTTTTGATACCTTAAGTACATTGTGTTGTTCTGTTACTTCAGTAACATTTAGAATTCAGGACTTTTACTTGTAATGGAGTATTTTTAGACCGTGATATTTCTTAAAAACCCAAAATATATTCAGCATAAAATTATATAAAACAGAGAAAAGAAGCAAATCCTCAAATTTGAAAAGTTTAAATCAACAAATATTTGTTTCCCCTTTTATTTATAACTAAGTAATAATTCAAGTTATTATAAATCATAGTTTCAGGACTTGAAATGACTGAAATGCTTTAACGATGTTTTCCGTTGTCGGAGACTGAAGTGGCTTCCTATTTTAAAACACTTCCTCATTCCTCATCCCAGCGAGGGACCGATAGTCCAGACTGCTCAGCAGAAAACCATCATCTGTGAAAGGACTGGTTGAAAAATAAGCCGTGATTACTGGTGCGATGATTGCTGCATTCCCAGTGAGACGAGACCATCGTTTCCTCAACTCAACTGCCCAGACGTGGAGGAAAAAGAGGAAAGAGCGGCTTAAAGTGAGTTAGCAGGTGGTGATTTCACTCGAAGAGGCACGTTGCCAAGACAAATGGCTGTTTATGGACACACACCGGCTGTTTGAATTTATGACTCCCGACCCACCAGACCACCCAGATGTCAGTTCGGAGACAATTAGACTTTAGTTCGGGCAGATTCTTATACTTGTAATTACCAAGAAAAAACATATTTTCTGCAATCAAGAGGTGAAGATGAGTTCAGTTCTACCAATCTGAACTTCTCGACCTCTCTGCCTCCTCATGTTAATTATGTCTCATCTCTGGGAGCTGGTCGCCATCGTCCTCCGTCCTCCGTCTTCCTCACCCTCCGTTATCTCCCCCCCCCCCCCCCCCCGGTGGAGGGAGGAAATGAGCAGCCCAGAAGTCTAGATTTTCTTCTGTTGTAAACAGACTGCCGGTGTGCAGAAGTGTGAGCCGTGTGGCACGTTGTGCTCATTATCCTGGAGGACGGTCCTAAGGCCACTTCCTCTCGCTCCAAACACATTCCTGGAATTACTTTCAAGATAATAAAAAAGGCAGTTTTTGACGAGTTCAACTTCTAGATCATTAAGCAGCAACGTCGGACAAAGATCTCGACTTTTTGAACGTTTCAGCCAGGCGGCAACCTCCGGTTCTGTAGACTGAAGTCAATGCTTCAAGTGTTAAAGCTGCATTCTCTCTAGTGTCCACCAGGGGGCGACTCCTCTGGTTGTATAGAAGTCTATGAGAAATTGACTCTACTTCTCTCTTGATTTATTACCTCAGTAAACATTGTAAACATGAGTTTATGTTTCAATCTCTAGTTTCAAGTCTTCTTCAATACAGCATGATGTTCATTTAGTACATTATGGTCCATTTAGAGTCACACAGACCATAAAGCAGGGGATGCTTTAGGGCGGGACTTACTGTGATTGACAGGTCTCTACTAGAGACATATACAGGATCTCTACGTCACTCCTCCACAGTCTAAATATGGTCACTTCCTGTTCACTGGTTGCAAAAAACCAAGATGGCGACGGCCAAATTGACGAACTCAAGGTTTCAAAACGTCCACAAACCAATGGGTGACGTCGCAACGACTACGTCCACCTCTTATATACAGTCTGTGGTTTTAACTCATCAGTTATAGATGCAAATGCAAATATTTCAAGTCCTGCTGTAAATATTATATTCAATTTCTGCCAATAAAACCTCCCTAACATCTTCATAAACGGAAGCAATAAAGCGCTCCAGATGTTCTATTCATGATGACGCATCTGGGACTCTCTGCCTCCATCGGTTTACCTGGAGAGCGACGCAGGGAGTGTCCTGGATCTGAAGCGACACTTCCTCCCCATCCAGCGTGACCTTTCTGGAGTAGAGCGCTCCTGGGGAGAATGAAAGGGACAGGATGAAGGGACGCGATGGATAAACGGATCAATAGTCGGGGACTGCTGCGGAGGGGGAAATGCATTTATTTCTGCTGCTTACTGTGACAAACGTTCCTCCTGTTACTTCAGACCAAAACGGGCAGAAACTCACCAGTGTTTGCTTCGTAATCCCCGATGAACCGCTTGGTCAGAAACCTGACAATCAGAGCTGGAAAAGAAAACAACAAAACTCAAAACTGAACATTGTTTATGGCGATTTTCTAAATCTCTGTCACAGTGTGCATGAAGTAAAAGATTTATTTTCATTCGCAAAGTTCTTGTACTTGGAATAAGAAAGATATTTAAGAAAGACTTCTGCAACCTACTGACCTATGTTCCACTTAAACTGTTGCAGGTGTTGCCGGAATTTTCTTTTTTTCCTGTGGCACATTTTTAGATTCTGAAAAAGTTCACAGCAGAACAAACAGGGACGGGCCGAACAAACGGGGACGGGCCGAACAAACGGGGACGGGCCGAACAAACGGGGACGGGCCGAACAAACGGGGGCGGGCCGAACAAACGGGGACGGGCCGAACAAACGGGGACGAGCCGAACAAACGGGGACGGGCCGAACAAACGGGGACGGGCCGAACAAACGGGGACGGGCCGAACAAACAGGGACGGGCCTAACAAACAGGGACGAGCCGAACAAACGGGGACGGGCCGAACAAACGGGGACGAGCCGAACAAACGGGGACGAGCCGAACAAACGGGGACGGGCCGAACAAACGGGGACGAGCCGAACAAACGGGGACGAGCCGAACAAACAGGGACGGGCCGAACAAACAGGGACGGGCCGAACAAACAGGGGCGGGCCGAACAAACAGGGACGGGCCGAACAAACAGGGACGGGCCGAACAAACAGGGACGAGCCGAACAAACAGGGCCAAAGTCTGAAGTGAGAAGATGATTCACCAATACTCCGAATCTGATGTCGCAACCCTCCGTGCGTCATCTTTGTATCGCTGAATGATTGTCTCATGCATCTCTTGTTTCTCTGAATCTCGCTGACGTTTTGTGAAGCCAGTTTCATTTTAGAAGGTTTTGTTTCCCGTTTGTATTAAAGGATAACTCCCAACGATACGATATTAAAGTGCTGCACTTTTGTAAAGTTGTGAGACTCACAAGCGGCAGTTTCGCTACATTTCCCATCATGCAACCTGGTACCTTCTGTCGGTAAAACCTTCCCCGTCTTACTAACACCTCCGGTTTGTAATGCAGGCTTTCCGCTGGTAATTTGTCTTCTCTGCGATGACCCCGATGACATCATTATGACATCATCGGGGTCGTTTTTTAAGACTCCCACCAGTCATGAGAATAATTTATTCACCAATGAATGTATTCTGAAAACCCTCAACATGATCTAAAGTTATTAAAATCTAAAGTGGCAGAACTGGAATAACATATCCTCATTATTTGACCCTGTTTAGCATTTGTTTTGACTGAACTTTTATTGAATATTTGCCATTTCTCATTTTATTACAATCTCATATTTTGTCCCCGTACTATTTTTCCTTTAAAAGAAAAGAGAAATGTTGTACTTTATACGGCACTACAACTTGTTACTGTTACAATTGAATGTAAACAATATGAATTGTATGAAATATGATTATTGCAACTGATTGAACTACGTTAAAGAATATAAAAAGTTAAAAGTGACACTTAAATACACATAAATAATAAATAATACAAAATATAACACTCTGAAAGGTGTCATTCTGCAAACAAGTGAAACTTTAAGTACATTTTTTTAAACTGTCGAACAAGTAAAATAATGCAAGCAGGACTTTTAGGTATAATTAAGTATTGTTATATTATTTTAATTGATCTGAATACTTCTTCCACCACTGATTATAATAAATAAAAGCTAACAAATTAAATGTAAAAGGGAGCAATATTTGAAAAATGCTTATAATGCAGAATGTCGCCCCCTGTCGTCCAGGTTTGGTAATTTATGTCAAACCGTTCCACTACTTTCTTTATATTCCTCCTCCAGTAGACAAACATATCTCAAATATATATTCCTAACAATAACAAAGCTGCAAGATGAGTGCTTTAATGTGTTATTATTTGTTATGCATCACACTATTGAGATGCATTATATCTCAGCCAACCTTTCCACATTTTTAATCCCTACAAGGCAACTCCAGTTTATGTGAGAAAGAAAGAATAAAAACGTCCCTCATTCCGCTGCTTCTATGTTTCCCTTCCTGTGACCTGAACCTACAACTCTCGGTTAATCCGTACCGGTTTTCCCGACGTTGCTCGCCCCGAGCACCACAATCTTCACCGTCTTGTTGGGCACACAGTCCAGCAGAGGATACTCCGGTATGGGGACCAGCAGAAAGTTGCCCGACCCGCTGCTGCTGTTCATGGTCGCCGGTGCAGGGTCGCCAGACAGCCGCATTTAGATCCCCTCTGCTCCGATCAGCTTCTGCTCTATGTGGGAAGAAAGATCACTCCAGTGTTCCCATAATGTTCCTGCAGGAACAGCGTGGAGAGCTCCGGGTCCCCAGATGTGTCCTTCTGTTTATTCTTGGTAGTTTTTTATGCAGAGAGAAATGTTGGGTTTCCTCTCTGCTAAAGGTGCAAAATCCCCCAATATTTCCCAAGATCCCTGCTGCGGTTCAGGGTTTTCCACCAACTGAGTTCAAAGAAAAACTTTCAACACCGACAAGTCATCAGCAAAACACTACAAACCACAACTCGGTGAATGTGATGTTTAAATGTAAGATGCATAAATAAATGCATTAAAACAAATAGAAGTAATCCGGTTTGCACAGATTCCGGATCACACTGAGTACAGAGAGAGAGCGCGAGAGGGAGGGGGAGACAGAGAGAGAGAGGGAGAGAGAGAGAGAGAGAGAGAGAGAGAGAGAGAGAGAGACTCTGATCCATCCCCTCTGATATTCCCGTGAGACCAGACTAAATTGAGCTCCTCTTTCCAGCCTGGACTCAGACATCATTGCTTGCAAACATGGAAATGAAGGTTTATGATATTAAAGCTGCCAGACATATTAGACAAAGATGAGACTGTAGCTTTTATTAATACATGTTTTATTAAACTTAAATTCAGTAGAGAGAGAATAAATTAAATATTGAATGTAAGCTCATTCACACCAGGAAAGGAATAAATAAATATATAATATATATAATATACAAATATGAATGCTGATGACAAATTGTGAGATAAGTAAAAAATATCAATTTGATTGTATCATATATATATATGAATCAATCTATTTAATATTTAATATAGATATATATCTTTTTTTAAATAATATATTAATATTTAAAAAATAAATCATGATTTAAAAAGTAAGGAACATAAACTATTTATTTGTATGAGTACTACATAACAAGTAAATGCAGCATTAAACATGTGACTTAAGTAAAAATACAAACGTATCAGCATCAAAATATACTTAAAGTAATATATTAAAGTAAAATAACTCATTATGGAGAGTGGCCGATGGATTCATTTTAAGTGGCAGCTTGTAAGGGTGGAGACAATTGTATTTACTGCTGGGTAGCTTGTGAATTCATAAATAAAGTTATATGTTATCATATGGTGATATATAACAGATTATCTCGTGGCCCCAAGACAAAGTTTGGTGGAATAATTAGTAGTGAGACCTAAACGTTGATCGAAGAACCGCCTGCTTATTCTAGCCCATGTGACTACAATCGAACGCACTCAAGCGCTCCTGATTTGAGCGTCCGCGACACTCCCTCTAAGCTTCCCTCCGGGAGGAAGCTGGCAGATACGTTGAGTAACACCGGAAGCTACGTGTATCATATTCAAAATAAGATGAAAAACAAATACATATTTATACTTCTACTCTACAGTAAGTAATTAACAATTAGCTCAAGTGATGACCACACTGGAACAATAACTGTAATACAATAATATAATATATTTACTTCTGAAATGGGCCATTTTGCATAAAGAGTACTTTATGCTTTTGTACCTTTACTTTTGAAAGCAGGACCTTTTACTTGTAAAAAGGTATTTTACACAAAATGATTGCTACTTTTACACAAATATAAGATTGTAATACTTCTTCCATCAACATTTGCCAACGTTAACTCGAAACGTTGAGAGCAACGTGTAAACCGGAGTCAAATTCCATGTTTTTCTTTTTTGTTTTTTTTCAGTTCTCGTCTTATTTTGAAATACAAGACCGGAAGTCGTGTCTACTACCCTGGAACAGCACCAGAAGGTAGTTCCGGCTCTTCTCCCGGAACTCTGCAGCCGCATCGGCTCTGATCATTTCCACATCGGGGGTTCGGTCCAACATGGCGGCTTACGGATGGAAATACTGATGACAGTCCGAAAGATCGCCTCGATTTGTACGATGGTAAGCAGCCGATATTCGGCTTTAAATTACGGTATTTATGCGCCTCTGGTCCCGGTGAGCCAGGACAGCTAAAGCTAAAGCTAGCGGCTATGCTAGCTTGTTTTCTAACACCACAGACCAACAGGATGCTAATAACACAAACAGGGTTCCCAGAAAGTTGTAGCCTGTTAGCTAACAGTTAGCTCTTCAGCTACACTGAGAGGCTGGTTTAAGTTTAACAAATAAAACGGGTGTTATTAAGTGTAAACAGAAGCTTGTTTGACAGTTTATCTATAGCCATCTTTGTAGTTTGTTTACGCGTGAAGGGCAGGGTCGAAAACTAGCTAGCATTATCCTGCTAGCTTAAGATAATAATAATAATAATAATAATAATAATAATAATCTTTTATTCGTCCCGCAGTGGGGACATTTACATAAAAAATAATAATTAATGGGAGCCAACAACAGCAGCCACTGCTGGGACATTAGGACAAAAGTTGTGTTGCCCACACAGATGAAAATGTGTGCCCTTTTATTACAACAATTTTTTTTTTTTTTTAAATAGCTGTTGCACATAAATGAGGAACAAAGATTTGTACGGTCAGCAGATGTAAACAACCACAGCTGGATGACATTGATATCTGTTATAATCTGTATTAACTGATTAAATTCAGCATTTCCTGTCATGGGACGAACCGTTAACGTCTCATCTGGACCCCTGTCTCTCTCTCTATGTCTCTCACTCTCTCTCTGTCTATCTCTCTCAGTCAAACCACGAGGTCCTAATGTGAAACACTTTTCATCAGAACGTCCTCTGGGCTGATAGTCGTGACTCATAAACAGGATCATTCAGCCCGGCTGTCTGCTCTTCACTGGTGACGTCTTTCGAGCCGTTCACTTCACTGTTTGTCACTTTGAAGAGCAGTTCTATATTCTCATATAGCTCATATTGAACGAACGATTCTCTCGTGTTCCAGACGGATGTCTGCCCTCCTCTGTTTACCACCTGTGATGTTGTTGTTGGATAAATAACCTCGACTATCTGCCTTCATCTGCTCTCCTCTTGTTGACTTTACATGTGACTGCAATGTGATGATGATGATGGTGATGAGTAACAACAGAGTGACTCCACTTCTGTACTCAATCAGCCCGGAAGGAAAAGCTGCATCATCGTCATCCTCCTCCTCTCTCTGCTGCCTTAATATAGTGTTTGATGACTGAAACACTTAAAGTTGTTATAATAGTAAAACAACCGATCCTTCAGTGTAGATGACTTTTGCAAAGACTACTTTATTGTCTTGATGTGATTCGCTCTTGGAACCTAAATGTGTGCATGTGAGATTGCAGTGTTACTTATTGATGGAAACAATGTTTACCCCTAAACGTCATCATTACTCAGCTAAACACTAAAGGCCGGTTAAATGACAGAAAATGTGTTGAGCAAAACCAGTTTTTTTTTATATTTCTGCATTAAATGAGATTATTACAAAATGTACTTTAATTGAATTCAATGCAGCTTCAGTTTCAGGAACAAAAACAATGTTGCCAAAGCCTTAAAATAATATTATCACTATGAATATTAACACAACATTACGATTGTTATATATTGTTTATATCTCAAAACACGGTGAAAACAAATCCAAAGTTTTCTACACAAACATGCGTATTAATTATCATAAAAGTAACAAGTAATGAGACTCAATGCTGAGGAAACGAAGCAGGAAACACAGATGGTGGACGGTCCATCAGAGGAAACCTGAACACAATGAGGAGGAAACAAGAGGACAAAGGAGGGATTCTCAGGATCATTTCATGTGACATACATGTTTCTTTGTCCATTAAATGTTTTTCTTCTTCTTCTTCTTCTTCTTCTTCTTCTTCAGGGCGCCAATGCCTCTGCCTTGGAAAAGGAGATTGGACCGGAGCAGTTTCCCGTTAATGAACACTACTTTGGATTGGTCAATGTAAGTGTTGCATGTACAGTGTATCGCTGGTGTAACATGTAACACGGTGTTGAGCTCCACCGCTAGAAGCCTCCACGTCTCTCATTCTGTCTCGTCTCTTCTTCTGTTGTTCCAGTTTGGCAACACCTGCTACTGTAACTCAGTGCTGCAGGCTCTGTACTTCTGTCGACCGTTCAGAGAGAAGGTGCTGGCGTACAAGGTGAGTAGAGACGGGGGGGCAAGAGAGAGGGGGGGGTTTATTTTAACAGCTGGCTTCAATATGTATTTAAATATGTAGAGATAGTGATCAGACAATCAGAAAGTTGGTGAACCTTAAATGTGAGTTTAAGAGGTTGAAATAGGAATCCAGTCACATTCATTTTTACAGATGCACTTCTTTGTGTTTTATTCCAAACAACTTGTTTTCAACACGTCCGACTGCTCGTGTTTGTGTATATATAATATATATATATATCGTTGTAATAAATGTATCAGCCAATAATAGTTCACACTCACAGGAGAAATAATCAATGTGTCTGTTGTTACTCACCTTAGAAGAGACTTCAAAACCATTTTCTACTTCAGTTGCTTCACCCTGATTAATGAGTTAGGGGTGTGTGTGTGTGTGTGTGTGTGTGTGTGTGTGTGTGTGTGTGTGTGTGTGTGTGTGTGTGTGTGTGTGTGTGTGTGTGTGTGTGTGTGTGTGTGTGTGTGTGTGTGAGAGAGAGAGAGAGAGTGATATCACTCCCATAGATTAGATAAAAGGTCAAGGTTCAGGCTGGATGAAGCCTCACCTCACCTGTTACATCAGAGAAAGTTAAATATCTCTTGATAGTAAACGTCTTCTTCATCTTCTCCCTCTCCTCTTTCTTCTTCTTCTCCTTCCTCTCCTTCTTCTTCAGGTGCAGCCGCGTCGTAAGGAGTCCCTCCTCACCTGTCTGTCTGACCTGTTCAACAGCATCGCCACGCAGAAGAAGAAGGTCGGAGTCATTCCTCCCAAGAAGTTCATCTCCCGGCTGAGAAAAGAAAATGGTAAAATACGGATATCATACTGTAAGGAGGGAGAGAGGAAAAGGAAGGAGATAGGGAGAGCAGGATCCTCTTCACCCTCCCTCCCCTCTGCTTGAGTTTCTAAACGTGTGACTTCCTGTGTTTTTCTCTGGAAAAAAAACATTAATTCCAACAACACCACCAGGTGTTAATGTTCTTTCATCAGACGAGTCACAGATGAGTTAACTGACTGGTGAGGGAGGGACGGAGGAAGATAAAGGAGGGAGAGAGAGGAGGAAGGGAGTGAGGGAGGGAGAGGGGACGAGAAGGGAGGGAGAGTGAGAGAAAGGGGGAGGGCAGCTGAGGAAATACAATATTCAGCCAAATCCTGCAGATGAAAAAGAACAGATGTTGATGTTGTTTTGTCTCTCTTCCTCTTTATTTACATCCTTCTCTATTCCTCTGACTACTTCTCTCTGACTCCTCCCTCTTATTTACATCCTTCTCTGTTCCTCTGACTACTTCTCTCTGACTCCTCCCTCTTATTTACATCCTTCTCTGTTCCTCTGACCACTT
This sequence comes from Melanostigma gelatinosum, assembly GCF_949748355.1. Lineage (NCBI taxonomy): Eukaryota > Metazoa > Chordata > Actinopteri > Perciformes > Zoarcidae > Melanostigma > Melanostigma gelatinosum. The sequence continues at coordinate 2,373,236 of NC_136656.1, forward strand.
CTCTCTGACTCCTCCCTCTTATTTACATCCTTCTCTGTTCCTCTGACCACTTCTCTCTGACTCCTCCCTCTTATTTACATCCTTCTCTGTTCCTCTGACCACTTCTCTCTGACTCCTCCCTCTTATTTACATCCTTCTCTGTTCCTCTGACCACTTCTCTCTGACTCCTCCCTCTTATTTACATCCTTCTCTGTTCCTCTGACCACTTCTCTCTGACTACTCCCCCTTCAGAGCTGTTTGATAACTACATGCAGCAGGACGCACACGAGTTCCTCAACTACCTCCTCAACACCATCGCCGACCTGCTGCAGGAGGAGAAGAGCCAGGAGCGACAGCAGAATGGGAAGCTGGTGCAGAATGGAGGAGGAGGGGGGGGGACGGGAGGAGGAAGTGAGGGAGGAGGAGAGGGGGAAGGAGGAAAGGAGACGCAACAGACTTGGGTCCATGAGATTTTCCAAGGAACACTGACCAACGAGACGCGCTGCCTCAACTGTGAAGCTGTAAGTCCTTATTTTAGGATTTAAGTTAGAATTTATTTACCTTTAACTTTATAAAACTAGTCATCTTTCTTTGCCCTTAAGCCCCTCCCACCTGATACTCATGTGACTCACTTCATACAGTAACCAGTACGAGTCATTCTCTTTTCGGTTAATGGTTTTGCTTTGCAGTTGCTCATGCTGGTATAGAATCTTTCTCTGCAGGATATTCCACCGTTGAATCTGCATTAGCGTTCGTGGATCAGCCAATAGGAACGGAATAGACCTTGAGTGTGTTCACTTGCTTTACAGGTGAGCAGTAAAGACGAGGACTTCCTGGATCTCTCGGTGGACGTGGAGCAGAACACCTCCATCACGCACTGTCTCAGGTAACGATCACCCACGACAAGAGAAACTAGTACGGACGAAAAAGAGAAACTAGTACGGACAAAGAAGAGAAACTAGTACGGACTAAAAAGAGGCGCTAGTACGGACAAAAAGAAACTATTACGGACAAAAACTAGTACGGACAAAAAGAGGAACTAGTACGGACAAAAAGAAACTATTACGGACAAAAACTAGTACGGACAAAAAGAGGAACTAGTACGGACAAAAACTAGTACGGACAAAAAGAGGAGCTAGCACGGACAAAAACTAGTACGGACAAAAAGAGGAGCTAGCACGGACGAAAAAGCGAAAATCGTACGGACAAAAAAGTGAAACTAGTATGGACAAACTAGTACGGACGAAAAGAGGAACTAGTACGGACAAAAAAGTTTGTTATTTTACTTGTGTTTACGTGTGTGTTTTCTTAACAGGGGCTTCAGCAACACAGAGACGTTATGTAGTGAATACAAATACTACTGTGAGCAATGTCGCAGCAAACAGGAAGCCCAGAAAAGGTGAGTGACATCGTCAGTTGGTTGATTTCTATTTGTTTGTTCATTCTTTCTTTGTTGTGGTTTTGAATGTTGACATAAGGACATGTCAGCTATTTGAATATTATATAAAGCAACGTTTTGAAGCAACATTTTAACGGGGGTTGCTGTTGCTTTAAAAGCTGCAATAGCCGAGATTAGGAGCTTTTTCTCAACGGCTCTGAACATCCCGGCAGCACCAAAGCACCTCTACTTTATCTTTACTTAAACAATAGTTGTTTTGCTGCTATAATAATGTTCTAAATGTCAAATAAAGCTCCTTTAACCACATAGAAGAGCTTTTTAAAAACATGGCCGCTCTTTGCTCTGAGGATCTCTCACCTAAATGACCACGTTGGTCTCTACAGAGCTGTGAAGTGTCTGCTTCAACCGCAGTCAACAATGACAAACCTTTCTTCTCCGTCTCTCCACCAGGATGCGGGTGAAGAAGCTACCGATGATCCTCGCCCTCCACCTGAAGCGCTTTAAGTACATGGACCAGCTGCACCGCTACACCAAGCTGTCCTATCGCGTCGTCTTCCCGCTGGAGCTCCGCCTCTTCAACACGTCCGGGGACGCCACCAACCCCGACCGAATGTACGACCTGGTGGCTGTCGTTGTACACTGTGGCAGGTAGGTTCTTCTTCTTCATTTAAATATGCTGTGGACTTACAATGCTCTTCCTCAACGTCTCTGAATGAGATCAGTAAAATTACTATTTTGTGCATGTTAACGTAGTCTGTGTGTAGCTAGCATTAAATTAGATCAAAAGATAAATAAAACAACTGGATAGACGTGGCTTTGCTGCAGTTTTCTGAGGCCGATTAGCTGACGTCAGCTGATGTGAAAGTGATCGTATGCAAGTTATTAAGTCGCTGGATCGTCTTCAAGCAGCAGATGAGTGATGTCATCGTCCAGCTGTCAACACAAAAGGCTGTAAAACTCAAATGGGGCTGAACTATTGTATTTTGTACCTTTTGAACGACCGACAGAATCCAGGTTTACAAAGTAAAAGCGTCTCTTATGTTCTCTGTGTCTCACTCGTTGCTCCTCTCTGCAGCGGTCCAAACCGTGGACACTACATCACCATCGTCAAGAGTCACGGCTTCTGGCTGCTGTTTGACGACGACATCGTAGAGGTAACAGACACATCCTCTCCTCCTACTACCTCCTCTCCTACTGCTAGTTCTACTACTACTTCCACCTCCTCTCCTACTGCTAGTTCTACTGCTACTTCCACCTCCTCTCCTACTGCTAGTTCTACTACTACTTCCACCTCCTCTCCTACTGCTAGTTCTACTACTACTTCCACCTCCTCTCCTACTGCTAGTTCTACTACTACTTCCACCTCCTCTCCTACTGCTAGTTCTACTACTACTTCCACCTCCTCTTCTACTGCTAGTTCTACTACTACTTCCACCTCCTTTCCTACTGCTAGTTCTACGACTACTTCCACCTCCTCTTCTACTGCTAGTTATACTACTACTTCCACCTCCTCTCCTACTGCTAGTTATACTACTTCCACTGCTAGTTCTACTACTACTTCTACCTCCTCTTCCACTACTAGTTCTACTACTACTTCTACCTCCTCTTCTACTGCTAGTTCTACGACTACTTCCACCTCCTCTTCTACTGCTAGTTATACTACTACTTCCACCTCCTCTCCTACTGCTAGTTATACTACTTCCACTGCTAGTTCTACTACTACTTCTACCTCCTCTTCTACTACTACTTCTACCTCCTCTTCTACTACTACTTCCACCTCCTCTTCTACTGCTAGTTCTACTACTTCCACTGCTAGTTCTACTACTACTTCTACCTCCTCTTCTACTACTAGTTCTACTACTACTACTACCTCCTCTTCTACTGCTAGTTCTACTACTTCTACTGCTAGTTCTACAACTACTTCTACCTCCTCTTCCACTACTAGTTCTACTACTACTTCTACCTCCTCTTCTACTACTTCTACCTCCTCTTCTACTACTTCTACCTCTTCTACTGCTAGTTCTACTACTACTTCTACCTCCTCTTCCACTACTAGTTCTACTACTACTTCTACCTCCTCTTCTACTGCTAGTTCTACTACTTCTACTGCTAGTTCTACTACAACTTCCACCTCCTCTTCTACTGCTAGTTCTACTACTACTTCCACCTCCTCTTCTACTGCTAGTTATACGACTACTTCCACCTCCTCTCCTACTGCTAGTTCTACTACTTCCACTGCTAGTTCTACTACTACTTCTACCTCCTCTTCCACTACTAGTTCTACCTCCTCTTCCACTACTAGTTCTACTACTACTTCTACCTCCTCTTCTACTGCTCGTTCTACTCCTTCTACTGCTAGTTCTACTACTTCTACTGCTAGTTCTACAACTACTTCTACCTCCTCTTCTACTACTACTTCCACCTCCTCTTCTACTGCTAGTTCTACTACTTCCACTGCTAGTTCTACTACTACTTCTACCTCCTCTTCTACTACTAGTTCTACTACTACTTCCACCTCCTCTTCTACTGCTAGTTCTACTACTACTACTACTACATCCTCTTCTACTGCTAGTTCTACAACTACTTCTACCTCCTCCTCCACTACTAGTTCTACTACTACTTCTACCTCCTCTTCTACTACTTCTACCTCCTCTTCTACTGCTAGTTCTACTACTACTACTTCTACCTCCTCTTCTACTGCTAGTTCTACTACTTCTACTGCTAGTTCTACTACTTCTACTGCTAGTTCTACTACTACTTCTACCTCCTCTTCTACTGCTAGTTCTACTACTTCTACTTCTACCTCCTCTTCTACTGCGAGTTCTACTACTTCTACTGCTAGTTCTACTACTACTTCTACCTCCTCTTCTACTGCGAGTTCTACTACTTCTACTGCTAGTTCTACTACTACTTCTACCTCCTCTTCTACTGCGAGTTCTACTACTTCTACTGCTAGTTCTACTACTACTTCTACCTCCTCTTCTACTAGTTCTACCTCCTCTTCCACTACTAGTTCTACTACTACTTCTACCTCCTCTTCTACTGCTAGTTCTACTGTTACTACTACGTTACTACTACTTCCTACTGCTACTCCATCCAAACCTTTAGTTATTTCTAACTTTTAAACAAGACGTCAATCTTTCACTGAAACAAGATTCAAATGTTGTCCGTCATGAACCAGCTGATCTCTCTTCAGCGTCTCTGGAACATCTGCTTCTCTCTGGAGTGTTGACGGAACACGTAGCAGCCTAGAAACAGAACCAACAGTCTGCCATGACAGCGCCATGGTGTTAGTGACCGTAACGTGATAATCTATCCGAATTCAGCAGCGTCTCCAGCGACGTGTTCACAGTCCATGAAGTCAGACTACAGCTCTACTCGCTGAAGCTCTTCTCTCGCTGGCAGTCGACCGCGTCGGTATTTGGCCGAAGCCTCGGCACGCTGCTGTGTTCCAGCTGCAGACGAGTAACCTTTGACCTTATGTCTCCGAGGACAAGAAAGCAGCGGTTAACTGCCCGTGCAGCGATGCCGGGTGAGCGCTCCGGGGTGTGTGGAGTATAATCTGTTAGAGACAAAAGTACAAACACGTTTAACACAACACAGTAAAAGTCAAAAGAAGGTACAGAAAATCCTCCAGATTATTTCCTCAGTCACGTGCTGTAGATTTATTTCACAGGTCTGCAATCTCTGAATGTGTTCCTAATAATTCCCCGGAGAGTTTCTTTTAGAAAGAACGACATCATTTTGTTCTCATTACAAACAAACGGCTCATTTAGACTTCTCCATCTAAGTTCTGAGCTCACTGAAAGTCTCTCTGTCCTCACAATCGGTTGGAATTAACTCATTCAAAGTACAACAATTCAACACAGTATTTATTATTTGTACTGAATTACATCGTTCTTTCTTTGAATCATCTGAGGAAATGATTCTGAAGTTACAGACCTGTAAAATATATCGACAATCTTTGAGTAGATCACCACAGAATGAATGCAAACTAACAGCTGTATTTCGTGTTTGTTTTACTTTTAAGAGAAGCTGTTTGAATCTCAAACCCTCACCACCACTGTGTTTTTCCACTGTGATGGGAGGGAGGCCCAGTCGAAGAACATCTGGTCCAGAAACTGACCGAGTTCTGGAAGATTCCGCTGAGTTTGCAGAGCAGAAACGCACACTCATCATTTTGTTATGATGAGTGGAGGTTTAATCTCCCCTTCTGTCTCGCTGCTTTGTATTCCAGCTTTTCGTTTGTTCTGAAATTTATCTTTTTACTCTTTTCCTGTTCTTTCCACCTGGAATATAAACGGCCTGACTTCTCTAAAGCCTCCTCTCTTCTCTTCGTTTCTAACTCCATTGTCTCCGTCTCTCTGTTCGGACGAAGCTGCTGCACTGAAACAGTTGTCCGGGTCAGAATCTCAAGATATTCACCACTTCCTCTTCAACATTCTCACTTTGAAAGGGAAACTAAAGCCTCTGTGAAAACAGTGACACAACAAAGTTCAACAGCACAGCTGTGAACTGAAGAAGGATTTCATCCTGCAAGTAGTGGCTTGTGTTCTGTTCCGACAGTAAAGTCGGTGAAGTTGTGCATGAAATGCCTGCTCAGCTAAACTCTAAAATCGAACGTTTTATCTTCTTTTCTTGTAGAAAATAGACGCGCAGGCGATCGAGGAGTTCTACGGTCTGACGTCGGACATTTCCAAGAACTCTGAGTCGGGATACATCCTGTTCTACCAGTCCAGAGACTGACCCAGCCGGCGGTGAATCCCCCAACAGACTGTACGCCCGACAGAGGGGGGGTGGGGCCCACTGGCTCCGCCCCCTTCCCACTACGCTCACATAAGTACCCAGGCTTTATTTCCTGCAGGCGGAGCGACACTCGGATCGGTTCGAAACATGTGCGGGTCGCTACTGCCAGCCTCCTGGATTATGACCGCTCGCATCCTTCTTCAGCACCTTAAAAAAATAACATGCGCGCCGGGGCATCGGGGGGGGGGGGGGGGGAGGAGTAACACCAAATCCAAGAGGCTGACATCGCCCCAATTGTTTTTGGCCAATCAACTGTTTCGGTGAGACGCAGGATTGTAGACCTCCTCACGGTAACCGTCAGTCTTCTTCAGCGTTTTGTTGTTTTTGTGTGTATAATATACCGTGCTACGCTAGCCTTACGCTAACACATAGGTACCGCGCGTTCAGCCCCCCTTCCCCCAAACATTAACAAATCCACCAGGAGATGGAGAACCAACATCTGACAGCCTTGTTTAAAACCCCCGCCTGTCATAATAAACCACTGATGGAATAACTTGAACGCGGAGCGAAGCAGGTGCTGGTTTGCAGTGTTTGCATCATGAAGTGGTGCTAAAAGCACAGAGTGGTGTTCTAGCAGAGCGTGAGAGCGACAACCAGCCACGAGAGAGACGCTGACGAATCTGATAGACGACCCGTATTATTGTTTTTTCTGTTTTTATTTTAATGAAGAATTTATCTTAAATGAGTGCAGTGCCTGTTGAAAACATGGCTTGTGAAGAATCAGTAAAAACCAAAAAGCGGTGACTCTTCCAGCTCACCAACGGCGCTGTTCTGGTTCTGGTCTTCAGTGTTTGGTGCCCCAGCGGGACAATAAAAGGATACTGAACGAAGTGTTTCAACGTTAAACGAAAGTATTTTTAATCTGGCTTTTCGTGGTTTCAGTTTGATTTGAAAGATTTGTCTTTAGACGTTTTTCGACTTTTCTTTAACGGCAGAATGTGCACATTTGTACCTTTTCCTTTTAGAGGGACACACACAGATGCAAATATCTAGTATTTCCTTTAAGTCAGTTCTGACATCCACACTGTCGCACTACGTGCAGGTTGAATGTGTCTCTAACGCCTCCCTGCATACGCCAGCACACATGCCTCTGGCTCGAGTTGTTTTCTGCTCCACAATCTTAAATCGGAGCCTTCAGTCGCGCCGAGTGACGCTGATGTGGAGCGTGTCGGTCGCACAACACGTTTCCTCTCCTCTGTATGTTTAAAAATCTAATTTAGCTCAATAAGAAGGAGTTCAGGGCGGTAACAACCTCTGAGTTAACTCATAAAACCCGCCCAACATTTGCAGTTCTCCAGTGTGAGGTTGCGTCTCACTCTTATTAAATTCAGACACAGAGTCTTTCCTCCCGAAACCAAGCTTTCTCCGTTGTTCTCGTTTTAACGCACAAACAAACCAAATGTAGTCGTTTTTTTAAAGTATGTTTTAATGCTCCAAGCGCGTGAGACTCCTCCCGACTGGGCTGTCCCACATCAACAAGCAAGCTCACCCCGTCGCCTCTTGAACAGATGGCAAAGTGAATGGAAACGAGCTCTCTGCAGCCTCCAGAGGTGTTTATGTTCTGCAGCAGTTGAGTGGTCCGGGCAGCGGGTCAAGTATTGTCTGAATGTTGAGATGTACAGTAAAGTAAAAACAGGGCTGCTGCTGCTCCAACTATAAAACACCAGCTGGAGTCGGGTACGTTTTGAATAATCTGAAGCTGCTCTCTTTACCGCTAAGACGAGAAAAGCACTTTTAACACAAATACTTTATGTCGAACATTTCAAATTCCTTTGGAGTCTTTTATTTTGACGCCCGAGAACAAACGTAGTGCAGGTCATTTAATCGGTTTATGTACAAACTCATCATCGGTCCCATTGCTTTATTCAGCAGTTTAAATCCAGCTGCGTTCACAGCCACAGAAGTGTCCTGAGGTCCTTGAACGTCTCACTGAGTGCAGGAGAGGGAGCAGCTTCAGACGACGCGTTCAAAGTCAACACTATTTCTTTTCTCCGGATGTTTTGCGTGTTGTTTTGGGGGTCGATCCGCTTCGTTTTCCATCATTTCTTCAGTTTTTTTAAAGTAAAAAGAAGTTTACAGGTTTGTGTTCAGGCTCCAACAGAATCTGTGGACTCTTAATGAAGTGACCAAGTGACGCGTTCATATTTTAAGCTTTTCAAAGGAAACCTTTTATTTTCCTCATTGTATGACTGAACAAAAATAAGCACAAAACGTGCGTTATTTGGGGGATGAAAGTCTACAGATTCAGTTGGGAGCTGGTTGTGAGCCTCCTTCAATGAAACGCAGGTTTAATGGAAATCGTTGCTCCTCAAAATCTGTAAATGTGTTGAAATCTTTGTTGAAACACGGCTCTGTTTTAATTTAAATGTTATTATTCATGTGTTATCTTTTTCTTAGATGTCTCACTTGTTTTTGATATATTTCACTAATTCTACTAGTCTACCATTTTTGAGTAGGCGGCTTTGGAGATTACTTGTGTGTGACGAGAAATCACGTGTACATAAATACAGATATTGTTATTGGAATATAAATAATTGCTTGCTTTAAAATAATCGGCAGACATAGATCCAAAAATATTAGTGTAAAAAGTTATGCCTCAAAATACTTTTGTGTTAATGAATCAATAACAAGCCCCGCCCGTCTGGCGTCCGGGGTAACATAAACCAAGCAGCCCCAAAGTAAATGAGCTGATATGTAATCCGTCACGTTATAGTCGACAGAAACAGACTGATTTCACGAAGATACTCTGAAGAAAACTACAATAAACTACTGTGCAGAGAGTGACTGAGCCCAACTGTCCTGTGTATTACTGTTAAAGGAAACATCCACTTTATACATCAGCGCTGAGTCATCTCTTCTTTTTCTCTCTCACATAAGTTTGTGTTTCGTTCAGTTTCTCCCGTGATTAACAAGTCAAATGAAGATGGCGTTTTGTTAACAATCACAATGTTGAAGAGTACTAAAATATGACGATATTGGCCTCACAAAACATCCAATTCACGGAGAAGAAAAGGGGGTTAGCTCCGTTAGCTCCGTTAGCTCCGTTAGCTCCGAGCCACTGGCTCGCCGTCGACATGTTGGTGCCTCGTATCTTTAAATATCCAGCATCAGTATTTGTTTATAACTTACTTTGACAGATCAGTTGAACATTTTGAAATGTCTTATTTTTGGACAATAATAAAATGATCTAAAGTCTTCAGCATTGTGATTATTCACCTGGTTAGTCTTAAGGGAGTTAAGGGAGCAGAAGTACAAACATTACAAACATTTTCTCACAAATATAACGTTAAATACCGAAAAGCTGACGTCTGCAGGTGGATATTTCCTTTAGCAGTTGTTCTGTCCTCTGAAATGTCCCTTCTGGGCTTCGGTCGTCCACATCGGCCTTCTTCTTTTCAGACTCACCAAGAATGTAAATGTGTTGAGTTCCGCTATGTGACTGAAATGCGTCTTTAACTCTGACACTGTACGTTGCAACTGACTTGTGTGCAAGGTGACAGCAGCCTCACAAACAAACAAACGGAATTATTTATATTATAATAAAACGAGCAAAATAACCCCATGCGTTCAGAAAAGATTACTTTTAAAGGTTTAATTAAAGATTAAAAGGTTTTAGAAAAAAACTAAGTTCATCTTCAATTTATATAAAACGCGCTCTTGTCGAGTCTGAAAGGTCTGCTCCTATCCTCAGACACAGAAGTGGGTTTTTTGTAGATGTGTGTGTGTGTGTGTATATATATATATATATATATGTATATGTATATATATATATATATATACATATATATATATATATATACATACGTATATATATATATATATACATACGTATATATATATATATATATATATACGTATATATATATATATATATATATACATACGTATATATATATATATATATATATACGTATATATATATATATATATACGTATATATATATATATATATATATATATATGTATATATATATATATATGTATATATATGTGTATATATATATATGTGTATATACACACATATTTAGCGGCACATTTAATTGGCATGAACCTGTTTGTGAGCTGCTGCTGCTTCACTCTCTGCCGTCTGAAGTCCCCTCTGAGCACATGTAGCTGCAGTGAGGTTTGTGAACGACGGCTGGTTCTAATAAAAGTGTCCAAGCTTGAAATAAAACACAAACTGATTTTTAAAATGGAAACATCTCAACTGTCTTTGTGTTTCTTTGAGTGTTGAGTTTATTTCAATTTAGCTTTAAGTGAATAATATGAATTTAAACAGACTTCTTACCTATAACTTCTTCATCTGAACAATACTTTGAATATTACAGCGTAAAACGGATTAAATCCCGAAAATGATATGAGAACAAAAGTATTACATGGAAAAAGTTGATCAAATAAATTCTGCAGCATTTGATTCAAAGTTGAAAGGTGTGAGGTCATCTTCTCTTGGAGGGGTTCTCCGTCTTGCTTTTCAGATCCTTCTCGCTCTGACAGAAGTGTGACCAGAAAAGCTCCCAGTGTCGACTTCGGCCGACGCTGGGACGAATATCGGCGCGGTTTAGGCAAGGGTCGCTGTGAGACTCCAGGTAAATCATAGTATAGCATGTCGGAAAAAAAGTTTAAAAAACTCGTTTAGCATGTCTGAAAAATATTTTTTTTAAAGTCATAGTATAGCATGTTGAATAAATGTAAAAAAAAAAAAAAGGCATAGTATAGCATGTCGGAAACATGTTTAAAAAAAATCATAGTATAGCATGTCGGAAAAATGTCAAAAAAAAAAAAGTCATAGTATAGCATGTCGAAAAATGTACAAAAAAAAGTCATAGTATAGCATGTCGGAAAATGTACAAAAAAAAGTCATAGTATAGCATGTCGGAAAATGTACAAAAAAAAGTCATAGTATAGCATGTCGGAAAATGTACAAAAAAAAGTCATAGTATAGCATGTCGGAAAATGTACAAAAAAAAGTCATAGTATAGCATGTCGGAAAAATGTCAAAAAAAAGTCATAGTATAGCATGTCGAAAAAATGTAAAACAAAAAGTCATAGTATAGCATGTCGAAAAAATATAAAACAAAAAGTCATAGTATAGCACGTCGAAAAAATGTAAAACAAAAAGTCATAGTATAGCATGTCGGAAAAATGTCAAATAAAGTCATAGTATAGCATGTCGAAAAAATGTAAAAAAAAGTCATAGTATAGCATGTCGAAAAAAAGTCAAAAAAAGTCATAGTATAGCATGTCGAAAAAAAGTAAAAAAAAGTCATAGTATAGCATGTCGAAAAAATGTAAAACAAAAAGTCATAGTATAGCATGTCGAAAAAATGTAAAACAAAAAGTCATAGTATAGCATTTCGAAAAAATGTCAAAAAAAGTCATAGTATAGCATGTCGAAAAAAAGTAAAAAAAGTCATAGTATAGCATGTCGGAAAAATGTCAAAAAAAAGTCATAGTATAGCATGTCGAAAAAAAGTCAAAAAAAAGTCATAGTATAGCATGTCGAAAAAAAGTAAAAAAAAGTCATAGTATAGCATGTCGAAAAAATGTAAAACAAAAAGTCATAGTATAGCATGTCGAAAAAATGTAAAACAAAAAGTCATAGTATAGCATTTCGAAAAAATGTCAAAAAAAGTCATAGTATAGCATGTCGAAAAAAAGTAAAAAAAGTCATAGTATAGCATGTCGAAAAAAAGTAAAACAAAAAGTCATAGTATAGCATGTCGGAAAAATGTCAAAAAAAAGTCATAGTATAGCATGTCGAAAAAATGTCAAAAAAAAGTCATAGTATAGCATGTCGAAAAAAAGTAAAAAAAAGTCATAGTATAGCATGTCGAAAAAAAGTAAAACAAAAAGTCATAGTATAGCATGTCGGAAAAATGTCAAAAAAGTCATAGTATAGCATGTCGGAAAAATGTCAAAAAAGAGTCATAGTATAGCATGTCGAAAAAAAGTAAAACAAAAAGTCATAGTATAGCATGTCGGAAAAATGTCAAAAAAGTCATAGTATAGCATGTCGGAAAATGTACAAAAAAAAGTCATAGTATAGCATGTCGGAAAATGTACAAAAAAAAGTCATAGTATAGCATGTCGGAAAATGTACAAAAAAAAGTCATAGTATAGCATGTCGGAAAATGTACAAAAAAAAGTCATAGTATAGCATGTCGAAAAAAAGTCATAGTATAGCATGTCGAAAAAAAGTAAAAAAAAGTCATAGTATAGCATGTCGAAAAAATGTAAAACAAAAAGTCATAGTATAGCATGTCGAAAAAATGTAAAACAAAAAGTCATAGTATAGCATTTCGAAAAAATGTCAAAAAAAGTCATAGTATAGCATGTCGAAAAAAAGTAAAAAAAGTCATAGTATAGCATGTCGGAAAATGTACAAAAAAAAGTCATAGTATAGCATGTCGGAAAATGTACAAAAAAAAGTCATAGTATAGCATGTCGGAAAATGTACAAAAAAAAGTCATAGTATAGCATGTCGGAAAAATGTCAAAAAAAAGTCATAGTATAGCATGTCGAAAAAATGTAAAACAAAAAGTCATAGTATAGCATGTCGAAAAAATATAAAACAAAAAGTCATAGTATAGCACGTCGAAAAAATGTAAAACAAAAAGTCATAGTATAGCATGTCGGAAAAATGTCAAATAAAGTCATAGTATAGCATGTCGAAAAAATGTAAAAAAAAGTCATAGTATAGCATGTCGAAAAAAAGTCAAAAAAAAGTCATAGTATAGCATGTCGAAAAAAAGTAAAAAAAAGTCATAGTATAGCATGTCGAAAAAATGTAAAACAAAAAGTCATAGTATAGCATGTCGAAAAAATGTAAAACAAAAAGTCATAGTATAGCATTTCGAAAAAATGTCAAAAAAAGTCATAGTATAGCATGTCGAAAAAAAGTAAAAAAAGTCATAGTATAGCATGTCGAAAAAAAGTAAAACAAAAAGTCATAGTATAGCATGTCGGAAAAATGTCAAAAAAAAGTCATAGTATAGCATGTCGAAAAAATGTCAAAAAAAGTCATAGTATAGCATGTCGAAAAAAAGTAAAAAAAAGTCATAGTATAGCATGTCGAAAAAAAGTAAAAAAAAAGTCATAGTATAGCATGTCGAAAAAAAGTAAAACAAAAAGTCATAGTATAGCATGTCGGAAAAATGTCAAAAAAGTCATAGTATAGCATGTCGGAAAAATGTCAAAAAAGAGTCATAGTATAGCATGTCGAAAAAATGTCAAAAAAAGTCATAGTATAGCATGTCGAAAAAATGTCAAAAAAAGTCATAGTATAGCATGTCGAAAAAAGTTAAAAACAGTCATAGTATAGCATGTCGAAAAAAAGTTTAAAAAAAGTCATAGTATAGCATGTCGAAAAAAAGTAAAAAAAAGTCATAGTATAGCATGTCGAAAAAATGTCAAAAAAGTCATAGTATAGCATGTCGAAAAAAAGTATAAAAAAAAGTCATAGTATAGCATGTCGAAAAAAAGTAAAACAAAAAGTCATAGTATAGCATGTCGGAAAAATGTCAAAAAAAGTCATAGTATAGCATGTCGAAAAAATGTCAAAAAAAAGTCATAGTATAGCATGTCGAAAAAAAGTAAAAAAAAGTCATAGTATAGCATGTCGAAAAAATGTAAAACAAAAAGTCATAGTATAGCATGTCGAAAAAATGTAAAACAAAAAGTCATAGTATAGCATTTCGAAAAAAAGTAAAAAAAGTCATAGTATAGCATGTCGAAAAAAAGTAAAACAAAAAGTCATAGTATAGCATGTCGGAAAAATGTCAAAAAAAAGTCATAGTATAGCATGTCGAAAAAATGTCAAAAAAAAGTCATAGTATAGCATGTCGAAAAAAAGTAAAAAAAAGTCATAGTATAGCATGTCGAAAAAAAGTAAAAAAAAAGTCATAGTATAGCATGTCGAAAAAAAGTAAAACAAAAAGTCATAGTATAGCATGTCGGAAAAATGTCAAAAAAAGTCATAGTATAGCATGTCGAAAAAAAGTAAAAAAAGTCATAGTATAGCATGTCGAAAAAAAGTAAAACAAAAAGTCATAGTATAGCATGTCGGAAAAAAGTCAAAAAAAAGTCATAGTATAGCATGTCGAAAAAATGTCAAAAAAAAGTCATAGTATAGCATGTCGAAAAAAAGTAAAAAAAAGTCATAGTATAGCATGTCGAAAAAAAGTAAAAAAAAAGTCATAGTATAGCATGTCGAAAAAAAGTAAAACAAAAAGTCATAGTATAGCATGTCGGAAAAATGTCAAAAAAAGTCATAGTATAGCATGTCGAAAAAAAGTAAAAAAAAGTCATAGTATAGCATGTCGAAAAAATATAAAACAAGAAGTCATAGTATAGCATGTCGGAAAAATGTCAAAAAAGTCATAGTATAGCATGTCGGAAAAATGTCAAAAAAGAGTCATAGTATAGCATGTCGAAAAAATGTCAAAAAAAGTCATAGTATAGCATGTCGAAAAAATGTCAAAAAAAGTCATAGTATAGCATGTCGAAAAAAGTTAAAAACAGTCATAGTATAGCATGTCGAAGAAAAGTAAAAAAAAAGTCATAGTATAGCATGTCGAAAAAATGTCAAAAAAAGTCATAGTATAGCATGTCGAAAAAAAGTATAAAAAAAAGTCATAGTATAGCATGTCGAAAAAAAGTAAAACAAAACGTCATAGTATAGCATGTCGAAAAAATGTCAAAAAAATGTCATAGTATACCATGTCGAAAAAAAGTAAAACAAAGTCATAGTATAGCATGTCGAAAAAATGTAAAACAAAAAGTCATAGTATAGCATGTCGGAAAAATGTCAAAAAAAGTCATAGTATAGCATGTCGAAAAAATGTCAAAAAAAAGTCATAGTATAGCATGTCGAAAAAAAGTAAAACAAAAAGTCATAGTATAGCATGTCGGAAAAATGTCAAAAAAAGTCATAGTATAGCATGTCAAAAAAAAGTAAAAAAAAGTCATAGTATAGCATGTCGAAAAAATATTAAACAAAAAGTCATAGTATAGCATGTCGAAAAAATGTAAAACAAAAAGTCATAGTACAGCATGTCGGAAAAATGTCAAAAAAAGTCATAGTATAGCATGTCGAAAAAATGTAAAAAAAAAGTCATAGTATAGCATGTCGAAAAAAAGTTAAAAAAAATTCATAGTATAGCATGTCGAAAAAAAGTAAAAAAAAAGTCATAGTATAGCATGTCGAAAAAAAGTAAAACAAAAAGTCATAGTATAGCATGTCGGAAAAATGTCAAAAAAAGTCATAGTATAGCATGTCGAAAAAAAGTAAAAAAAAGTCACAGTATAGCATGTCGAAAAAATATAAAACAAAAAGTCACAGTATAGCATGTCGGAAAAATGTCAAAAAAAGTCATAGTATAGCATGTCGGAAAAATGTCAAAAAAGAGTCATAGTATAGCATGTCGAAAAAATGTCAAAAAAAGTCATAGTATAGCATGTCGAAAAAAAGTAAAAAAAAAGTCATAGTATAGCATGTCGAAAAAAAGTAAAAAAAAAGTCATAGTATAGCATGTCGAAAAAATGTCAAAAAAAGTCATAGTATAGCATGTCGAAAAAAAGTAAAAAAAAAAGTCATAGTATAGCATGTCGAAAAAAAGTAAAACAAAAAGTCATAGTATAGCATGTCGGAAAAATGTCAAAAAAGGTCATAGTATAGCATGTCGAAAAAATGTCAAAAAAATGTCATGGTATAGCATGTCGAAAAAATGTCAAAAAAGTCATAGTATAGCATGTCGAAAAAATATTAAACAAAAAGTCATAGTATAGCATGTCGAAAAAATGTAAAACAAAAAGTCATAGTACAGCATGTCGGAAAAATGTCAAAAAAAGTCATAGTATAGCATGTCGAAAAAATGTAAAAAAAAAGTCATAGTATAGCATGTCGAAAAAAAGTAAAAAAAAATTCATAGTATAGCATGTCGAAAAAAAGTAAAAAAAAAGTCATAGTATAGCATGTCGAAAAAAAGTAAAACAAAAAGTCATAGTATAGCATGTCGGAAAAATGTCAAAAAAAGTCATAGTATAGCATGTCGAAAAAAAGTAAAAAAAAGTCACAGTATAGCATGTCGAAAAAATATAAAACAAAAAGTCACAGTATAGCATGTCGGAAAAATGTCAAAAAAGTCATAGTATAGCATGTCGGAAAAATGTCAAAAAAGAGTCATAGTATAGCATGTCGAAAAAATGTCAAAAAAAGTCATAGTATAGCATGTCGAAAAAAAGTAAAAAAAAAGTCATAGTATAGCATGTCGAAAAAAAGTAAAAAAAAGTCATAGTATAGCATGTCGAAAAAATGTCAAAAAAAGTCATAGTATAGCATGTCGAAAAAAAGTAAAAAAAAAAGTCATAGTATAGCATGTCGAAAAAAAGTAAAACAAAAAGTCATAGTATAGCATGTCGGAAAAATGTCAAAAAAGGTCATAGTATAGCATGTCGAAAAAATGTCAAAAAAATGTCATGGTATAGCATGTCGAAAAAATGTCAAAAAAGTCATAGTATAGCATGTCGAAAAAATGTCAAAAAAAGTCATAGTATAGCATGTCGAAAAAAAGTAAAACAAAAAGTCATAGTATAGCATGTCGAAAAAATGTAAAACAAAAAGTCATAGTATAGCATGTCGGAAAAATGTCAAAAAAAGTCATAGTATAGCATGTCGAAAAAATGTCAAAAAAAAGTCATAGTATAGCATGTCGAAAAAAAGTAAAACAAAAAGTCATAGTATAGCATGTCGGAAAAATGTCAAAAAAAAGTCATAGTATAGCATGTCAAAAAAAAGTAAAAAAAAGTCATAGTATAGCATGTCGAAAAAATATTAAACAAAAAGTCATAGTATAGCATGTCGAAAAAATGTAAAACAAAAAGTCATAGTACAGCATGTCGGAAAAATGTCAAAAAAAAGTCATAGTATAGCATGTCGAAAAAATGTAAAATAAAGTCATAGTATAGCATGTCGAAAAAAAGTAAAAAACAAAAAGTCATAGTATAGCATGTCGAAAAAATGTAAAACAAAAAGTCATAGTATAGCATGTCGAAAAAAAGTAAAAAAAAAGTCATAGTATAGCATGTCGAAAAAAAGTAAAACAAAAAGTCATAGTATAGCATGTCGAAAAAATATTAAACAAAAAGTCATAGTATAGCATGTCGGAAAAATGTAAAACAAAAAGTCATAGTACAGCTTGTCGGAAAAATGTAAAAAAAAAAGTCATAGTATAGCATGTCGAAAAAAAGTAAAAAAAGTCATAGTATAGCATGTCGAAAAAAGTCGTAGTATAGCATGTCGAAAAAAAGTAAAACAAAAAGTCATAGTATAGCATGTCGGAAAAATGTCAAAAAAAAGTCATAGTATAGCATGTCGAAAAAATATAAAACAAAAAGTCATAGTATAGCATGTCGGAAAAATGTCAAAAAAGAGTCATAGTATAGCATGTCGAAAAAATGTCAAAAAAAGTCATAGTATAGCATGTCGGAAAAATGTCAAAAAAGAGTCATAGTATAGCATGTCGGAAAAATGTCAAAAAAGAGTCATAGTATAGCATGTCGAAAAAAAGTTTTAAAAAAGTCATAGTATAGCATGTCGAAAAAAAGTAAAAGAAAAAGTCATAGTATAGCATGTCGGAAAAATGTCAAAAAAAAGTCATAGTATAGCATGTCGAAAAAAAGTAAAAAAAAGTCATAGTATAGCATGTCGAAAAAATATAAAACAAAAAGTCATAGTATAGCATGTCGGAAAAATGTCAAAAAAGAGTCATAGTATAGCATGTCGAAAAAATATAAAACAAAAAGTTATAGTATAGCATGTCGAAAAAATGTCAAAAAAAGTCATAGTATAGCATGTCGGAAAAATGTAAAAAAAGAGTCATAGTATAGCATGTCGGAAAAATGTCAAAAAAGAGTCATAGTATAGCATGTCGAAAAAATGTCAAAAAAAGTCATAGTATAGCATGTCGAAAAAATGTCAAAAAAGAGTCATAGTATAGCATGTCGAAAAAATGTCAAAAAAGAGTCATAGTATAGCATGTCGGAAAAATGTCAAAAAAGAGTCATAGTATAGCATGTCGAAAAAATGTCAAAAAAAGTCATAGTATAGCATGTCGAAAAAAAGTAAAAAAAAAAGTCATAGTATAGCATGTCGAAAAAAAGTAAAACAAAAAGTCATAGTATAGCATGTCGAAAAAATGTCAAAAAAAAGTCATAGTATAGCATGTCGAAAAAAAGTAAAAAAAAGTCATAGTATAGCATGTCGAAAAAATGTAAAACAAAAAGTCATAGTATAGCATGTCGGAAAAATGTCAAAAAAAGTCATATTATAGCATGTCGAAAAAATGTCAAAAAAAAGTCATAGTATAGCATGTCAAAAAAAAGTAAAAAAAAGTCATAGTATAGCATGTCGAAAAAATATTAAACAAAAAGTCATAGTATAGCATGTCGAAAAAATGTAAAATAAAGTCATAGTATAGCATGTCGAAAAAAAGTAAAAAAAAAAAAAGTCATAGTATAGCATGTCGAAAAAATGTAAAACAAAAAGTCATAGTATAGCATGTCGGAAAAATGTCAAAAAAAAGTCATAGTATAGCATGTCGAAAAAATGTCAAAAAAAAGTCATAGTATAGCATGTCGAAAAAAAGTAAAACAAAAAGTCATAGTATAGCATGTCGAAAAAAAGTTTAAAAAAAAGTCATAGTATAGCATGTCGGAAAAATGTAAAAAAAAAGTCATAGTATAGCATGTCAAAAAAAAGTTAAAAAAAGTCATAGTATAGCATGTCGAAAAAATATTAAACAAAAAGTCATAGTATAGCATGTCGAAAAAATGTAAAAAAAAGTCATAGTATAGCATGTCGAAAAAAAGTAAAAAAAAAAAAGTCATAGTATAGCATGTCGAAAAAAAGTAAAAAAAAAAAAAGTCATAGTATAGCATGTCGGAAAAATGTAAAACAAAAAGTCATAGTATAGCATGTCGGAAAAATGTAAAAAAAAGTCATAGTATAGCATGTCGAAAAAATGTAAAAAAAGTCATAGTATAGCATGTCGGAAAAAAGTAAAAAAAGTCATAGTATAGCATGTCGGAAAAATGTAAAACAAAAAGTCAAAGTATAGCATGTCGAAAAAAAGTAAAAAAAAGTCATAGTATAGCATGTCGAAAAAATATAAAACAAAAAGTCATAGTATAGCATGTCGGAAAAATGTCAAAAAAGAGTCATAGTATAGCATGTCGAAAAAATATAAAACAAAAAGTCATAGTATAGCATGTCGAAAAAATGTCAAAAAAAGTCATAGTATAGCATGTCGGAAAAATGTAAAAAAAGAGTCATAGTATAGCATGTCGGAAAAATGTCAAAAAAGAGTCATAGTATAGCATGTCGAAAAAATGTCAAAAAAAGTCATAGTATAGCATGTCGAAAAAATGTCAAAAAAGAGTCATAGTATAGCATGTCGAAAAAATGTCAAAAAAGAGTCATAGTATAGCATGTCGGAAAAATGTCAAAAAAGAGTCATAGTATAGCATGTCGAAAAAATGTCAAAAAAAGTCATAGTATAGCATGTCGAAAAAAAGTAAAAAAAAAAGTCATAGTATAGCATGTCGAAAAAAAGTAAAACAAAAAGTCATAGTATAGCATGTCGAAAAAATGTCAAAAAAAAGTCATAGTATAGCATGTCGAAAAAAAGTAAAAAAAAGTCATAGTATAGCATGTCGAAAAAATGTAAAACAAAAAGTCATAGTATAGCATGTCGGAAAAATGTCAAAAAAAGTCATATTATAGCATGTCGAAAAAATGTCAAAAAAAAGTCATAGTATAGCATGTCAAAAAAAAGTAAAAAAAAGTCATAGTATAGCATGTCGAAAAAATATTAAACAAAAAGTCATAGTATAGCATGTCGAAAAAATGTAAAATAAAGTCATAGTATAGCATGTCGAAAAAAAGTAAAAAAAAAAAAAGTCATAGTATAGCATGTCGAAAAAATGTAAAACAAAAAGTCATAGTATAGCATGTCGGAAAAATGTCAAAAAAAAGTCATAGTATAGCATGTCGAAAAAATGTCAAAAAAAAGTCATAGTATAGCATGTCGAAAAAAAGTAAAACAAAAAGTCATAGTATAGCATATCGAAAAAAAGTAAAAAAAAAAGTCATAGTATAGCATGTCGGAAAAATGTAAAAAAAAAGTCATAGTATAGCATGTCAAAAAAAAGTAAAAAAAAGTCATAGTATAGCATGTCGAAAAAATATTAAACAAAAAGTCATAGTATAGCATGTCGAAAAAATGTAAAAAAAAGTCATAGTATAGCATGTCGAAAAAAAGTTTAAAAAAAAAAGTCATAGTATAGCATGTCGAAAAAAAGTAAAAAAAAAAAAAAGTCATAGTATAGCATGTCGGAAAAATGTAAAACAAAAAGTCATAGTATAGCATGTCGGAAAAATGTAAAAAAAAGTCATAGTATAGCATGTCGAAAAAATGTAAAAAAAGTCATAGTATAGCATGTCGGAAAAAAGTAAAAAAAGTCATAGTATAGCATGTCGGAAAAATGTAAAACAAAAAGTCAAAGTATAGCATGTCGAAAAAAAGTCATAGTATAGCATGTCGAAAAAAAGTCAAAAAAAAGTCATAGTATAGCATGTCGGAAAAATGTCAAAAAAAGTCATAGTATAGCATGTCGAAAAAATGTCAAAAAAAAGTCATAGTATAGCATGTCGAAAAAAAGTAAAACAAAAAGTCATAGTATAGCATGTCGGAAAAATGTCAAAAAAAAGTCATAGTATAGCATGTCAAAAAAAAGTAAAAAAAAGTCATAGTATAGCATGTCGAAAAAATATTAAACAAAAAGTCATAGTATAGCATGTCGAAAAAATGTAAAACAAAAAGTCATAGTACAGCATGTCGGAAAAATGTCAAAAAAAAGTCATAGTATAGCATGTCGAAAAAATGTAAAATAAAGTCATAGTATAGCATGTCGAAAAAAGTAAAAAACAAAAAGTCATAGTATAGCATGTCGAAAAAATGTAAAACAAAAAGTCATAGTATAGCATGTCGAAAAAATGTCAAAAAAAGTCATAGTATAGCATGTCGAAAAAAAGTAAAACAAAAAGTCATAGTATAGCATGTCGAAAAAATATTAAACAAAAAGTCATAGTATAGCATGTCGGAAAAATGTAAAACAAAAAGTCATAGTACAGCATGTCGGAAAAATGTAAAAAAAAAAGTCATAGTATAGCATGTCGAAAAAAAGTAAAAAAAGTCATAGTATAGCATGTCGAAAAAAGTCGTAGTATAGCATGTCGAAAAAAAGTAAAACAAAAAGTCATAGTATAGCATGTCGGAAAAATGTCAAAAAAAAGTCATAGTATAGCATGTCGAAAAAATATAAAACAAAAAGTCATAGTATAGCATGTCGGAAAAATGTCAAAAAAGAGTCATAGTATAGCATGTCGAAAAAATGTCAAAAAAAGTCATAGTATAGCATGTCGGAAAAATGTCAAAAAAAAGTCATAGTATAGCATGTCAAAAAAAAGTAAAAAAAAGTCATAGTATAGCATGTCGAAAAAATATTAAACAAAAAGTCATAGTATAGCATGTCGAAAAAATGTAAAACAAAAAGTCATAGTACAGCATGTCGGAAAAATGTCAAAAAAAAGTCATAGTATAGCATGTCGAAAAAATGTAAAATAAAGTCATAGTATAGCATGTCGAAAAAAAGTAAAAAACAAAAAGTCATAGTATAGCATGTCGAAAAAATGTAAAACAAAAAGTCATAGTATAGCATGTCGAAAAAAAGTCAAAAAAAGTCATAGTATAGCATGTCGAAAAAAAGTAAAACAAAAAGTCATAGTATAGCATGTCGAAAAAATATTAAACAAAAAGTCATAGTATAGCATGTCGGAAAAATGTAAAACAAAAAGTCATAGTACAGCATGTCGGAAAAATGTAAAAAAAAAGTCATAGTATAGCATGTCGAAAAAAAGTAAAAAAAGTCATAGTATAGCATGTTGAAAAAAGTCGTAGTATAGCATGTCGAAAAAAAGTAAAACAAAAAGTCATAGTATAGCATGTCGGAAAAATGTCAAAAAAAAGTCATAGTATAGCATGTCGAAAAAATATAAAACAAAAAGTCATAGTATAGCATGTCGGAAAAATGTCAAAAAAGAGTCATAGTATAGCATGTCGAAAAAATGTCAAAAAAAGTCATAGTATAGCATGTCGGAAAAATGTCAAAAAAGAGTCATAGTATAGCATGTCGGAAAAATGTCAAAAAAGAGTCATAGTATAGCATGTCGAAAAAATGTCAAAAAAAGTCATAGTATAGCATGTCGAAAAAAAGTTTAAAAAAGTCATAGTATAGCATGTCGAAAAAAAGTAAAACAAAAAGTCATAGTATAGCATGTCGGAAAAATGTCAAAAAAAAGTCATAGTATAGCATGTCGAAAAAAAGAAAAAGAAAGTCATAGTATAGCATGTCGAAAAAAAGTTTAAAAAAGTCATAGTATAGCATGTCGAAAAAAAGTAAAACAAAAAGTCATAGTATAGCATGTCGGAAAAATGTCAAAAAAGAGTCATAGTATAGCATGTCGAAAAAATGTCAAACAAAGTCATAGTATAGCATGTCGGAAAAATGTCAAAAAAGAGTCATAGTATAGCATGTCGGAAAAATGTCAAAAAAGAGTCATAGTATAGCATGTCGAAAAAATGTCAAAAAAAGTCATAGTATAGCATGTCGAAAAAATGTCAAAAAAGAGTCATAGTATAGCATGTCGAAAAAATGTCAAAAAAGAGTCATAGTATAGCATGTCGGAAAAATGTCAAAAAAAGTCATAGTATAGCATGTCGAAAAAAAGTTAAAAAAAAGTCATAGTATAGCATGTCGAAAAAAAGTAAAACAAAAAGTCATAGTATAGCATGTCGAAAAAATGTAAAAAAAAAGTCATAGTATAGCATGTCGAAAAAATATTAAACAAAAAGTCATAGTATAGCATGTCGGAAAAATGTAAAACAAAAAGTCATAGTACAGCATGTCGGAAAAATGTAAAAAAAAAAGTCATAGTATAGCATGTCGAAAAAAAGTAAAAAAAGTCATAGTATAGCATGTCGAAAAAAGTCGTAGTATAGCATGTCGAAAAAAAGTAAAACAAAAAGTCATAGTATAGCATGTCGGAAAAATGTCAAAAAAAAGTCATAGTATAGCATGTCGAAAAAATATAAAACAAAAAGTCATAGTATAGCATGTCGGAAAAATGTCAAAAAAGAGTCATAGTATAGCATGTCGAAAAAATGTCAAAAAAAGTCATAGTATAGCATGTCGGAAAAATGTCAAAAAAAAGTCATAGTATAGCATGTCAAAAAAAAGTAAAAAAAGTCATAGTATAGCATGTCGAAAAAATATTAAACAAAAAGTCATAGTATAGCATGTCGAAAAAATGTAAAACAAAAAGTCATAGTACAGCATGTCGGAAAAATGTCAAAAAAAAGTCATAGTATAGCATGTCGAAAAAATGTAAAATAAAGTCATAGTATAGCATGTCGAAAAAAAGTAAAAAACAAAAAGTCATAGTATAGCATGTCGAAAAAATGTAAAACAAAAAGTCATAGTATAGCATGTCGAAAAAAAGTCAAAAAAAGTCATAGTATAGCATGTCGAAAAAAAGTAAAACAAAAAGTCATAGTATAGCATGTCGAAAAAATATTAAACAAAAAGTCATAGTATAGCATGTCGGAAAAATGTAAAACAAAAAGTCATAGTACAGCATGTCGGAAAAATGTAAAAAAAAAAGTCATAGTATAGCATGTCGAAAAAAAGTAAAAAAAGTCATAGTATAGCATGTCGAAAAAAGTCGTAGTATAGCATGTCGAAAAAAAGTAAAACAAAAAGTCATAGTATAGCATGTCGGAAAAATGTCAAAAAAAAGTCATAGTATAGCATGTCGAAAAAATATAAAACAAAAAGTCATAGTATAGCATGTCGGAAAAATGTCAAAAAAGAGTCATAGTATAGCATGTCGGAAAAATGTCAAAAAAGAGTCATAGTATAGCATGTCGGAAAAATGTCAAAAAAGAGTCATAGTATAGCATGTCGAAAAAATGTCAAAAAAAGTCATAGTATAGCATGTCGAAAAAAAGTTAAAAAAAGTCATAGTATAGCATGTCGAAAAAAAGTAAAACAAAAAGTCATAGTATAGCATGTCGGAAAAATGTCAAAAAAAAGTCATAGTATAGCATGTCGAAAAAAAGTAAAAGAAAGTCATAGTATAGCATGTCGAAAAAATATAAAACAAAAAGTCATAGTATAGCATGTCGGAAAAATGTCAAAAAAGAGTCATAGTATAGCATGTCGAAAAAATGTCAAAAAAAGTCATAGTATAGCATGTCGGAAAAATGTCAAAAAAGAGTCATAGTATAGCATGTCGGAAAAATGTCAAAAAAGAGTCATAGTATAGCATGTCGAAAAAAAGTCAAAAAAAAGTCATAGTATAGCATGTCGAAAAAAAGTAAAAAAAAGTCATAGTATAGCATGTCGAAAAAATATAAAACAAAAAGTCATAGTATAGCATGTCGGAAAAATGTCAAAAAAGAGTCATAGTATAGCATGTCGAAAAAATGTCAAAAAAAGTCATAGTATAGCATGTCGGAAAAATGTCAAAAAAGAGTCATAGTATAGCATGTCGGAAAAATGTCAAAAAAGAGTCATAGTATAGCATGTCGAAAAAATATAAAACAAAAAGTCATAGTATAGCATGTCGGAAAAATGTCAAAAAAGAGTCATAGTATAGCATGTCGAAAAAAAGTAAAACAAAAAGTCATAGTATAGCATGTCGGAAAAATGTAAAAAAAAAGTCATAGTATAGCATGTCGAAAAAAAGTAAAAAAAAGTCATAGTATAGCATGTCGAAAAAATATAAAACAAAAAGTCATAGTATAGCATGTCGGAAAAATGTCAAAAAAGAGTCATAGTATAGCATGTCGAAAGAATGTCAAAAAAAGTCATAGTATAGCATGTCGGAAAAATGTCAAAAAAGAGTCATAGTATAGCATGTCGGAAAAATGTCAAAAAAGAGTCATAGTATAGCATGTCGAAAAAATGTCAAAAAAAGTCATAGTATAGCATGTCGAAAAAAAGTTTTTAAAAAAGTCATAGTATAGCATGTCGAAAAAAAGTAAAACAAAAAGTCATAGTATAGCATGTCGGAAAAATGTCAAAAAAAAGTCATAGTATAGCATGTCGAAAAAAAGTAAAAAAAAGTCATAGTATAGCATGTCGAAAAAATATAAAACAAAAAGTCATAGTATAGCATGTCGGAAAAATGTCAAAAAAGAGTCATAGTATAGCATGTCGAAAAAATGTCAAAAAAAGTCATAGTATAGCATGTCGGAAAAATGTCAAAAAAGAGTCATAGTATAGCATGTCGGAAAAATGTCAAAAAAGAGTCATAGTATAGCATGTCGAAAAAATGTCAAAAAAAGTCATAGTATAGCATGTCGAAAAAAAGTTAAAAAAAAGTCATAGTATAGCATGTCGAAAAAAAGTAAAACAAAAAGTCATAGTATAGCATGTCGAAAAAATGTCAAAAAAAAGTCATAGTATAGCATGTCGAAAAAAAGTAAAAAAAAGTCATAGTATAGCATGTCGAAAAAATGTAAAACAAAAAGTCATAGTATAGCATGTCGGAAAAATGTCAAAAAAAGTCATAGTATAGCATGTCGAAAAAATGTCAAAAAAAAGTCATAGTATAGCATGTCGAAAAAAAGTAAAACAAAAAGTCATAGTATAGCATGTCGGAAAAATGTCAAAAAAAAGTCATAGTATAGCATGTCGAAAAAATGTAAAAAAAAGTCATAGTATAGCATGTCAAAAAAAAGTAAAAAAAAGTCATAGTATAGCATGTCGAAAAAATATTAAACAAAAAGTCATAGTATAGCATGTCGAAAAAATGTAAAATAAAGTCATAGTATAGCATGTCGAAAAAAAGTAAAAAAAAAAAAGTCATAGTATAACATGTCGAAAAAATGTAAAACAAAAAGTCATAGTATAGCATGTCGGAAAAATGTCAAAAAAAAGTCATAGTATAGCATGTCGAAAAAAAGTAAAACAAAAAGTCATAGTATAGCATGTCGAAAAAAAGTTTTAAAAAAAGTCATAGTATAGCATGTCGGAAAAATGTCAAAAAAAGTCATAGTATAGCATGTCAAAAAAAAGTAAAAAAAAGTCATAGTATAGCATGTCGAAAAAATATTAAACAAAAAGTCATAGTATAGCATGTCGAAAAAATGTAAAAAAAAGTCATAGTATAGCATGTCGAAAAAAAGTAAAAAAAAAAAAGTCATAGTATAGCATGTCGGAAAAATGTCAAAAAAGAGTCATAGTATAGCATGTCGAAAAAATGTCAAAAAAAGTCATAGTATAGCATGTCGGAAAAATGTCAAAAAAGAGTCATAGTATAGCATGTCGGAAAAATGTCAAAAAAGAGTCATAGTATAGCATGTCGAAAAAATGTCAAAAAAAGTCATAGTATAGCATGTCGAAAAAAAGTTTCAAAAAAAGTCATAGTATAGCATGTCGAAAAAAAGTAAAACAAAAAGTCATAGTATAGCATGTCGGAAAAATGTCAAAAAAAAAGTCAAAGTATAGCATGTCGAAAAAATGTAAAAAAAAAGTCAAAGTATAGCATGTCGAAAAAATGTAAAAAAAGTCATAGTATAGCATGTCGGAAAAATGTAAAACAAAAAGTCAAAGTATAGCATGTCGAAAAAAAGTCATAGTATAGCATGTCGAAAAAAAGTCAGTATAGCATGTCGAAAAAAAGTCAGTATAGCATGTCGAAAAAAAGTAAAAAAAAGTCATAGTATAGCATGTCGAAAAAATATTAAACAAAAAGTCATAGTACAGCATGTCGGAAAAATGTAAAAAAAAAGTCATAGTACAGCATGTCGGAAAAATATTAAACAAAAAGTCATAGTATAGCATGTCGAAAAAATATTAAACAAAAAGTCATAGTATAGCATGTCGGAAAAATGTAAAACAAAAAGTCATAGTACAGCATGTCGGAAAAATGTAAAAAAAAAGTCATAGTATAGCATGTCGAAAAAAAGTAAAAAAAAGTCATAGTATAGCATGTCGAAAAAAGTCGTAGTATAGCATGTCGAAAAAAAGTAAAACAAAAAGTCATAGTATAGCATGTCGGAAAAATGTCAAAAAAAAGTCATAGTATAGCATGTCGAAAAAAAGTAAAAAAAAGTCATAGTATAGCATGTCGAAAAAATATAAAACAAAAAGTCATAGTATAGCATGTCGGAAAAATGTCAAAAAAGAGTCATAGTATAGCATGTCGAAAAAATGTCAAAAAAAGTCATAGTATAGCATGTCGGAAAAATGTCAAAAAAGAGTCATAGTATAGCATGTCGGAAAAATGTCAAAAAAGAGTCATAGTATAGCATGTCGAAAAAATATAAAACAAAAAGTCATAGTATAGCATGTCGGAAAAATGTCAAAAAAGAGTCATAGTATAGCATGTCGAAAGAATGTCAAAAAAAGTCATAGTATAGCATGTCGGAAAAATGTCAAAAAAGAGTCATAGTATAGCATGTCGGAAAAATGTCAAAAAAGAGTCATAGTATAGCATGTCGAAAAAATGTCAAAAAAAGTCATAGTATAGCATGTCGAAAAAAAGTTTTAAAAAAAGTCATAGTATAGCATGTCGAAAAAAAGTAAAACAAAAAGTCATAGTATAGCATGTCGGAAAAATGTCAAAAAAAGTCATAGTATAGCATGTCGAAAAAAAGTAAAAAAAAGTCATAGTATAGCATGTCGAAAAAATATAAAACAAAAAGTTATAGTATAGCATGTCGGAAAAATGTCAAAAAAGAGTCATAGTATAGCATGTCGAAAAAATGTCAAAAAAAGTCATAGTATAGCATGTCGGAAAAATGTCAAAAAAGAGTCATAGTATAGCATGTCGGAAAAATGTCAAAAAAGAGTCATAGTATAGCATGTCGAAAAAATGTCAAAAAAAGTCATAGTATAGCATGTCGAAAAAAAGTAAAAAAAAAAGTCATAGTATAGCATGTCGAAAAAAAGTAAAACAAAAAGTCATAGTATAGCATGTCGAAAAAATGTCAAAAAAAAGTCATAGTATAGCATGTCGAAAAAAAGTCAAAAAAAAAGTCATAGTATAGCATGTCGAAAAAATGTAAAAAAAAGTCATAGTATAGCATGTCGGAAAAATGTCAAAAAAGAGTCATAGTATAGCATGTCGAAAAAATGTCAAAAAAAGTCATAGTATAGCATGTCGAAAAAAAGTTTAAAAAAAAGTCATAGTATAGCATGTCGAAAAAAAGTAAAACAAAAAGTCATAGTATAGCATGTCGGAAAAATGTAAAAAAAAAGTCATAGTATAGCATGTCGAAAAAAAGTAAAAAAAAGTCATAGTATAGCATGTCGAAAAAATATTAAACAAAAAGTCATAGTATAGCATGTCGGAAAAATGTAAAACAAAAAGTCATAGTACAGCATGTCGGAAAAATGTAAAAAAAAAGTCATAGTATAGCATGTCGAAAAAAAGTAAAAAAAGTCATAGTATAGCATGTCGAAAAAAGTCGTAGTATAGCATGTCGAAAAAAAGTAAAACAAAAAGTCATAGTATAGCATGTCGGAAAAATGTAAAAAAAAAAGTCATAGTATAGCATGTCGAAAAAAAGTAAAAAAAAGTCATAGTATAGCATGTCGAAAAAATATAAAACAAAAAGTCATAGTATAGCATGTCGGAAAAATGTCAAAAAAGAGTCATAGTATAGCATGTCGGAAAAATGTCAAAAAAGAGTCATAGTATAGCATGTCGAAAAAAAGTAAAAAAAAAGTCATAGTATAGCATGTCGAAAAAAAGTAAAACAAAAAGTCATAGTATAGCATGTCGAAAAAATGTCAAAAAAAGTCATAGTATAGCATGTCGGAAAAATGTCAAAAAAGAGTCATAGTATAGCATGTCGGAAAAATGTCAAAAAAGAGTCATAGTATAGCATGTCGAAAAAAAGTAAAAAAAAAGTCATAGTATAGCATGTCGAAAAAAAGTAAAACAAAAAGTCATAGTATAGCATGTCGAAAAAATGTCTAAAAAAAGTCATAGTATAGCATGTCGAAAAAATGTCAAATAAAAGTCATAGTATAGCATGTCGAAAAAAAGTAAAACAAAAAGTCATAGTATAGCATGTCGGAAAAATGTCAAAAAAAAGTCATAGTATAGCATGTCAAAAAAAAGTAAAAAAAAGTCATAGTATAGCATGTCGAAAAAATATTAAACAAAAAGTCATAGTATAGCATGTTGAAAAAATGTAATAGCATGTCGAAAAAATGTCAAAAAAAAGTCATAGTATAGCATGTCGAAAAAAAGTAAAACAAAAAGTCATAGTATAGCATGTCGAAAAAAAGTAAAAAAAAAAGTCATAGTATAGCATGTCGGAAAAATGTCAAAAAAAAGTCATAGTATAGCATGTCGAAAAAATATTAAACAAAAAGTCATAGTATAGCATGTCGAAAAAATGTAAAAAAAAGTCATAGTATAGCATGTCGAAAAAAAGTAAAAAAAAAAAAAGTCATAGTATAGCATGTCGAAAAAAAGTAAAAAAAAAAAAGTCATAGTATAGCATGTCGGAAAAATGTAAAACAAAAAGTCATAGTATAGCATGTCGGAAAAATGTAAAAAAAAGTCATAGTATAGCATGTCGAAAAAATGTAAAAAAAAAAGTCAAAGTATAGCATGTCGAAAAAATGTCAAAAAAAAGTCATAGTATAGCATGTCAGAAAAATGTAAAACAAAAAGTCAAAGTATAGCATGTCGAAAAAAAGTCAGTATAGCATGTCGGAAAAATGTAAAACAAAGAGACAGTATAGCATGTCGGAAAAATGTAAAAAAAACAAACAAACATGGGAAATAGAACATGGAAGTGTCGCCGGTCTGGAGGTTTCATTGGTATCACATGATCTCCATCAGCAGATGAAGCTGCTCAGCTGTGCTTTTCTTTGTAGGTGATGACAGTTTCCCTCTTTTTGTTTCTTTGAGGAATAAACAAGTTCTGCTGCAGAAAAGTTTCTTTATTGTTCTTCAGAAATACCAAGTGGTTCAATGCTGCGTTTGCACAGAAATTTGAAGATGTCAGCTGGGACTCTGAGGAACACGTGAAGTGATGATTTGCAGGATAGACGATGTTAAAACAGATGTTTTAGTTAAATGTGATTCATACTTTAGATGCGTTTCAACATGAAGCTCATAACTGAGATATGAAATAAACGATGAAACAGAAGCAAAAATGAAGGTAAACAAAAGTTCTGGCTGTGATATATTTATTTATTGTCCGCTGAGATGCCGTCAGCAGTTATACTTCAATGTTTGATGGTATTGTAGATTATATTTACAGTTAATGCAGCTTACTGGTAAACAACAGGTCTGGAGTAGATGAAGACGCAGTTCTACTGTATTCAGGGTTGTGTGTGTAACAAGACATTAAGTGCACATCAATGATTACTGCGTCCACTCATCTCATGAACAGAGTTATTCATCCTCTTCTTCATGTGCTGATGTCCGAGTCGTGCTTAAGTTGAAACACTTTCTTCCGACACGAATCCAAAAAGTCTTTAAAGCAAACATTCATGCTGCGTTCCAGGGATGCCTGGAAAGTTGGAAATTCCAACCGCCTTTAAAGTTCAAGTAGGAATTTTAGGATGGAGGAATTTGAAACAACGGGGTTCTGTTTGTAGAGCTGCAGAGTGTTTATAATCTGAGGAAGACACTTAAACCTTTGCGTTGTAAATGTAACAGGACGTTGGACACATTTTTGGGGGGGACCTCAAACACACACACACACACACACACACACACACACACACACACACACCTCGCCCTTCATCACACCATCGTCTCCGAGCTCGACCCTTTCCCGGTGAAAAAGTCCCAGAAGTTGGAGGCCGGCTTGCCGTCGTCCTGCGGCGTCTGCCTCACCCAGATGCTGCTCTCCGCCGAGCCGCTCAGACTGGAGCAGCTGCCGCCGCCGCCGCCGCCCAGCGTGAAGCCCGGCGGGCCCCTGCGGTCCTGGGCGTCGTGGTCCTGGCTGAGTCTGGGGCCGGAGGACGAGGAGGGCTGGGCCAGGCTCAGCAGGTTGTGGTGGGAGTGGAACTGACGCATGTGGCGGATGGATTTACCTGAAGGGGCCTCGCCTGGAGGACAGAAAACGGGCACAAAATCCTTTTTAAAAACGTTGATTTCAAGATTAACGTTCTCAAATTCTCATGGAAAGACTTTATTAAAGCTGGAGAAACTTATATAAAAGACTCCGGAACAACAAAACATGATCAATCATGTGGTCTTCAGCATTCATCTACTCTTCCTCCTCATTGTTCAACACAATACTTCATGTTAACATTGATGGATGCTTCCTGTCTGTCACCACTAGATGGTGCTGTGGCCTCATTTATCATCCCAGCACACAGACGCTCAGCGTTCTGTTCAACATGAACGTCTTCTTTTAAAGATGCTTTAATGTGCCGAATTGTTTGTGTTTCACAGAGTTTCCATGAGGTCTAAAAGATGTTTATGTTTAAGTTGATTTAACTACATGCGTACCGCATCTGGCTTCCTGGCGCTTCCTGTTCTGGTTCAGCTTGAGAACGTTGAGGAACACCTCGCTGGTCAGGCTGCCCTCGCCGCCGTTGCCGTCCGGCGGGAAAAGCGGTGACAAACTCCCACTGGAGGCCCCGACGGAGTCCAGGGAGGCCCCCGTGTCCCGACGGCCCCCCGACTCACTGCTGCTCTCCACCGTCAGGTGACTGCCGCTGGGTGAGGGGACGGAAATGTAAAATGGAACGTCAGTAGGAAAAGAAAAGCAGCTCAGTGAATTCAACGCTCTCGGGGACTTGAGCTACCCGAGCTTCCTCCGCAGCAGATAGTCGATGATGTCCGGGTCCGTCTGGATCAGACTCATCAGGACCTCCTGCTGCAGCTCTGCAGACACCTGGAGGGTCACCAACCAAAGGTTTTGATTGGATCTTGAGAAAATGATTTGTGTGCATAAAAAAAACCTTTCTGTGTAAAATTAAACCAAAGTTAAAAAGCTGAAATAAAGTTTTTAAGATCTCAAAGTCTCAGCACATTAAACAAATATTTGCATGATGAGGTACCAATGATACTGATCCTTTAATACTTATTTTCCAACGTTAAAAACAATACTTCATCATCTGCGTACCATGAAGAGCCTCCTGTGGTTCTGTACGAGCAGCAGGGTCACGCCGATGATGGCCGTGCTGTCCTCGATCCCCATCCCATGAGGACCCGGGTCTCCCCCTCGCTCCTTCTGCAGCAGGTTGGGCCCAAAGATCACCGCCAGGTTCGCCGCCGTCATCTTGTTACCGGGGATCTGGAGGCGAGAGGACGACGGAGAGGTGCTCATTTTGTTCAATCGATCTCGATCCACTTTATAGGTTATTGGCTCTAAACCTGCAGTCGCAACATGACAATAAATGACCCCATAGAGACACAAAACCACTAAAAGATGCACAATGACCACAGAGTGCGTCCCCCAGGGGCCCGTTTCTCTCATAATCCCGACTCCTACTCGCTCTATAGAACGGGTGACGCCCGTACCTCCTCGTCGTTGGTTCCCACGCTGTCCTGGGCGAAGCTCTGCACGGTGTGCAGCAGGCTGAGGAGGCGCAGCAGAGTGTCACAGTTACAGGGAGGCAGCAGGTAGAGGAGGTGCTGCAGGTACTGCAGCTGCTCTGCTCCCCTCAGCACTGCAGGGAGGGGAGGAGGAGCTTAGCTCTGGATTCATACAGGTGTTACAGCTGTTTTAGTCACCGTGTGTGTGTGCGTGCTCACGGTTGGCGTGCAGGAAGGCGGGGTAGAGCTCTCTGGGCAGCAGAGGATCAGGAATGTCTCTGAGGAACTCTTTGAGCAGCGCCGCCACGTCGTGGACGCTGTGCTCCTCGTCCAGCTGGACGTCCACCCCGCGATCGAAGTCCTCCAGCAGCTGAGCAGCGCACAGAGAGGACAAATGGACCCACAAATACAGGAAAAGACAGACACATGTAGGAAAAGACAGAATCACACATGGGGGTCAAACAGGAGTCACTTTCCCCCCGATGGACACGAACTCTCCAAAACAGGATGTCACACATCGTCAGCTTTTCCCTTGAAGAGTATTTTCATTTTCCACTCTGACGGGAAACAATTATTTTGAATTTATTCTCATTATTAACCTTCCTCATTGGTGCAATTGTTACAAAGAAAGAAAATTAAATTTCATGAAGTCGTGAGTAAAGATGTAAAAATTAAACATCAAAACCTGGTTTACATTTTGTTCTGCAGTCATTTGGAAGTGACTTCATCATTTTTAAGTGTTGATTATGAAAAATAAATGTTTTTTCAGATGTTTAGTTTGTTACCGTGATACATTGGATGAACAGAAACACCCTCACCTGTCTCACTCTCTTCTTAGAGCTCCCAACACGGAAAATCCCCACCGTCTGAAGACCTGGGGACACAAAATGGTGCCGCAAACAGTTTCATGAAGTTCCGTTCATCTACATTTGAAAGGAAAATACTTCAGTGTGTCTATTTAAATGATTGTACATACAAAAACAAACTTTTAACTTTTGCAGCTTCAAGTCAAAAGCGTTTTGGGGACGCCAAATGGCACAAGTGAGCCGCAGCCGGCAGCGCGTGTCTCACCGTAGGTCTTGATGTGACTGCAGCACCTCTCCAGCACCCGGGGCACCTGTTTGTAGATGGGGTTGAGGCTGAGCTTGGTCTGGGTCCTCCCCTCCGACCCGCCGCCCGGCGCCTTCATGAGCTCCAGCTCGGCCGGGTGAGAGAGCTGCAGCGCCTCCAGCAGGCGAGACTGACTCTCTACCAGGTCGGAGATGGAGTCCACCGACAGGCCGCCCTGCAACAGAAAGAGGGTACTTCCTGTGAAGACGGAGGTTTATTTTGAAAAGACTGCATTCAGGAAACGGGCGGAACGCGGCGCGTGTTGCTGAACCTTTGTAGGAAGACGAAAATAACTTTCAACTGTTGAGTAAGATTCCTGGAAAACACGTCACGCAACAAGTTTAAAGAAAAGGAAAACGCTGCATCACATGTTTTTGGCCACTAGGGGGCAGCACGCTGAAAAACACAACATACTATTGCTGTTTATACCTGCAGCAGATTTCTGCACTGTCTCTTAACTCTGTTTGGCTCTTCAACTCAAACATCTGTGGATTCAACACATGAATCACTGATAAACATGCTGACCCGTGCAGCTTTAAATGAAGAGAACGAGTCGAGAGAATAAGAAGCACCGACGGGAGAAAATGGAAAGAGCGTTTCATGATGGATGTCGGGAGAAGAAGATCCAATAAATGCTTGAGAGGCTGACAAACGAACACCAGAGAGAGAAATAAATCACTCGTCTGCAACTCATCGTTTCTGGAGGAACGTCAAGCGTCCCAACAGCAGCTCAGTCCAGAAGAATGAAGATCTCCAGAGTTCAGTGATCATTAAGATATCAATTCAACCTCAGAAAGAAGAGTTTGTCTCGTTCTAAACTTTTATAAACCTGGTGCTCTAGAAGGAATAGAGTTCTGAAGTTCATCAACTCAAATAAAGTTCTAAATATGACGCAAATAACCTCCGTCTGTGTGTCTGTGTTCTTCTCGAGGATGCTCATCTGATCTGCTTCACACTTGGTGTGTTGCTCGAGACCTGAGCGGGTGCTTTGATTCATTTTGTGCAATTTGGACGCTCGATATATTCACCGTCAATCAACATTCATACGAACAAGCAACGCACACGGCAATCTGTGCAGCAGAGCGACAGAATAATTACAAATGTCCTCCATCTTGTTCCAACCTTTACTCTCTCGGTGCACACGGGACACGACGCAGCCGCCACGTCACTGCTGCCTCAGCTGACAACATGAAGATCTCCAGAGTGAGTGCGTGAGCGAGTGAGAGAGTGAGAGAGTGAGAGAGCGAGAGAGTGTGTGTGAGTGAGAGAGTGAGAGAGTGAGCGAGAGAGCGAGTGTCTGAGTGAGAGAGTGTGAGCGAGTGAGTGAGAGAGTGAGCGAGAGAGCGAGTGTCTGAGTGAGAGAGTGTGAGCGAGTGAGTGTGAGCGAGTGAATGAGTGTGAGCGAGCGAGAGAGTGAGAGAGTGAGCGAGCGAGCGAGTGAGAGAGAGAGTGAGAGAGAGAGAGTGAGCGAGTGAGAGAGAGAGTGAGAGAGAGAGCGAGAGAGAGAGAGAGCGAGAGAGCGAGAGAGTGTCTGAGTGAGTGAGTGAGTGAGTGAGTGAGTGAGTGAGTGAGTGAGTGTCTGAGTGAGTGTCTGAGTGAGTGAGTGAGTGAGTGAGTGAGTGAGTGAGTGAGTGAGTGAGTGAGTGAGTGAGAGAGCGAGAGAGAGAGAGTGAGCGAGAGAGCGAGTGTCTGAGTGAGAGAGTGTGAGCGAGTGAGTGAGAGAGTGAGCGAGAGAGCGAGTGTCTGAGTGAGAGAGTGTGAGCGAGTGAGTGTGAGCGAGTGAATGAGTGTGAGCGAGCGAGAGAGTGAGAGAGTGAGCGAGCGAGCGAGTGAGAGAGAGAGTGAGAGAGAGAGAGTGAGAGAGAGTGAGCGAGTGAGAGAGAGAGTGAGAGAGAGAGAGAGAGAGCGAGAGAGCGAGAGAGCGTCTGAGTGTCTGAGTGTCTGAGTGAGTGAGTGAGTGAGTGAGTGAGTGAGTGAGTGAGTGAGTGAGTGAGTGAGTGAGTGAGTGAGTGAGTGAGTGAGTGAGTGAGTGAGTGAGTGAGTGTCTGAGTGAGTGAGTGAGTGAGTGAGTGAGTGAGTGAGTGAGTGTCTGAGTGAGTGTCTGAGTGAGTGTCTGAGTGAGTGTCTGAGTGAGTGTCTGAGTGAGTGTCTGAGTGAGTGTCTGAGTGAGTGTCTGAGTGAGTGTCTGAGTGAGTGTCTGAGTGAGTGTCTGAGTGAGTGTCTGAGTGAGTGTCTGAGTGTCTGAGTGAGTGAGTGAGTGTCTGAGTGAGTGAGTGAGTGAGGTCAGGTATGTAAACAGCGAGCTGCTGCAGTATGTAACACAAATATTTAGACTTAAAGCTTTACTTACAGGGAATATCTGTTTAAATGACTTCAGTTTGGATTTGTTATGCCAGAAATGTAGTTTTCACATTTCTTAACTATTTACGGTGAATGATGAAGATCATCGTGAGTCCGTCTTCTATAAATACTCATCATCGCTGTGTGTCGCGTTTACTTCAGCGACTGGTCGTCTGCGCTGCACTCGATCGCTGGTTCAGGTTGGATCACTGCGCTGCGCGGCTGTAATGATGCTCTTTACGGGTTTAACATAACGACTGCTTCCAGATCAGCGCTGAGAGGATTACAGGGTGCAACGAGCACAACACGAGGAAACACCCGCAGCAGCAACACGGCGCGGCGTCGCACCAACACGCGGCTGTGGAAGCAAAAGGAAGCGTCCGAGCTGCGACGTGACGGACGCGGGTCACTCGGCCGGCTCACCCTCCTCTGGCCTCGCCCCGTGTTGTCCAGGAACGTTGGCGACAGCTGGGTCTCGGTAACTG
The DNA here is from genome assembly GCF_949748355.1 of Melanostigma gelatinosum. NCBI lineage: Eukaryota > Metazoa > Chordata > Actinopteri > Perciformes > Zoarcidae > Melanostigma > Melanostigma gelatinosum. The sequence continues at coordinate 2,409,999 of NC_136656.1, forward strand.
GCGCCGGTGAGCCGGGACCTCCTCCCGTGACGGAGGGGGAGCCGACCAGCGGCTTGTTCCCGTTGAAGAACTGCCTCTTCTCCGCCCTGAAGCGCAGGACGCTGGCCTCCAGGTCCAGGCAGTCTCGCCTGCTCTCCTTCAGGGCGTCCTGCCGCAGCTTGTAGGCGCGGTCGTTGGCGATGACCTGGGAGAGGGGGATGCCGAACGCCTTGGGGGCAGATTCTGATGGAGGGGAGGAGAGAAAAAAGAAAAGAGAAGTTGTGTCACCTTTTCTTGTCAGAGACGTCGGTAACTGGAGGAGCGATTCTGAAGACAGAGGACGGAATCGTTCCAGAGCTGCACTAATCAACAGTTTTACATCAACAGCAATGCAACGTGAGAGTTGAAGACAATTATCAGCCACTCTGCTGTTCCTACTCAGCTTTAAGGAGACTTTTAGCCTCTTCGGTTGAATACTGGACTAACGTTCATCAGGTTTATCCTGCTGCATCTAAACTCGTTCATATGAAGCCAACTATTTGCCAACACGTTCACTGTACCAACTCTATATTAAATATGTTCCGAAGTGGCCAAAACTATCGATATATGTAGTTTTGTAGAACATATCTGATCTAAACCTGCATCTCAACTACAGTTGCTTTCTGAGCTGCATCAGCTCTCAGAGTTCAAATGAGAAAATCAGCAGGATCGTCATCGTGAAGACACCAACACGGCGCTTCACTGCGACCTTAAGAACGGCATGATCAGCAGAACGAGAACACAAGGAAGAGCAGCTGATTGAATCAATTAGATGTGACCTACTTCAGGCGTTTTGCACCGCTGGTGTTAGAGAACAGCTCGTTACTTCAGTCATCACAGGAGAGATTGGAGTTCAGGTAAGAATAGACAGAAGGGATGGAGAGAGCAGGTAAGAGGGGGATGAACAGGTAATCCTGTTAGAGCGGCAAACCAGACATCACGCTCAGGCCGACACTGGCTTAGTGCAACGCAACACGAGGGCGCCGTCATCGTGGGAGTCTCTGGTCAGCTACTCGACTGCTAAAGCTGCAAATCCTTTGCTTTGCTGCGTCACATGACCACAACAGTTGAGCGCATACTCTGATCTGGCACAAAATCCAGTTAGAGAGGCGAGTTCAGGGCAACAACAACCAAAACAATGGCTCGGATTAAAGCAACAAGTCAAACTAAGAGCTGATTCGACAGAACAGCGAAATGATATTCATCTTTGCATCTATTTATCGAGGCTCGTCCATGTTTTGGTGCAAGAGACAACAACACATCATCTGCAAAGGTTTGCACACTGCCGACTCAATCCTCAAAGTTTTGGACAAACAAACACTACCGGCAGGAAAAAAAACAGTATACTACAGTATACTACAGTATACTACAGTATACTCGCTGTTCTCCTGCCTCAGCCATGTCGGCTGGAGAATAAACGACATCTCATCAAAGGAGGATGTTTGCCAGTTTGTGGTCTTGAACCCAGATTGTCCAGTTAACTGCTGTCCAACGACTGATGCATCCTGCCAACAGTGAGCGGACGGGAAACACGCCAAAAACATCACACGGGGGCACGAACGTCAGCATTGAACAGCGGTCTTCTGGTCGACAGTCAAACTCCACGATTCTCACAAATCCTCACGTTTGGACCTCAACACCAATAAAATAAAATATAATTATATGTAATAAATTATATTAATTAATTAATTAAAAATTAAATAAATTATATAAAATATATTTTAAAAAATCGAAACAAACATAAATATAAACATAAAATATTTTAAAAAATATATATGAACCAATAAATACACAAACAAATCATTCACGGTGGCAGATCACGTGACAAACAGTCCGCCTCATCGTTTCTCTCTCAGTAACTCCACATCCCGCCCGTAATCATCCTGCTTCATGTAACCTGCTGCCTGCTGGCCCCTGAAGGCCACAGTCAGGACTCCGTAGTACCGGGCAGCGGAGCCAGAGGGAGCGCTGCCACGTCCCGATGTTCTGCCTTTTCATTAGCAGCGTTAGCTTCAGCTAAGTCCTGCAGGATATAAAGACCTGCAGACAGCCTGTGTGCTGGCTCGCATCTCCGATAATCACCTGAGAGTAGAGAACATCTCTTTATGAGAGGTTGGAGTCACATTGGCAGATGAGGCTTAGCAGGAGAGAGGAGGGAGAGCAGGGAGTTAAAGGAAGCAGAGGGGAGGAAACTGAAAGCAGTTGAAGTGGCTGGAGGCTTGTGTTTACATGTCACCAATACCATTTAAATAAGTTGTAATCGCACCTTGACATGGATTTGCGTAAAGCTAGTTCATGTGTTGTGTGATGCACGCATGGTGTTCACAGTGAGACACTCCCAGATCGCTTTGTTCCCGTTCAGAGAGACGAACGGGTCGAAACATCGTGGCTCAGTTCGGTCAGAGGCTCAGACTTTATGGGGGGATGACAACATGTAATATGGCTTCACTGCTGGATATAAAGAAAGACAGAGGTTGCCTTTGTGTTGACAGAGTCCTCATAGTTTCCACAGTACGAATGCAACTTCATCATCAGAGACACATGATCCACAGCTGTGTAACTTATCAAGAGTAAAACTTGTATAAACATGCTGCGATTAATCAACTTGAGTTTCCCTCTGCAAAACTGAGACGTTGGGATTCACCCCTCAGTGAAATCTTCCATGTCAGCTCGATAGAAACTAATAATGAGACGTTAAAACTACAAGACGGGACCTTAATATTAAAGCACAAGATGCAAAAGATATTAAAGCACAATACTCCTTTTGTAATACAAGTTGTGCTTTGGTTCCAAAAACAGTTTTTTTGTGTCGCTCAGGCGGAAAATAATGCCAATGGAGAGTAAATGGTGTTGCCTAAACCTAACTGTTGGTGGTTTTGTTGCCTAAAGCTAACTGTTGGTGGTTTTGTTGCCTAAAGCTAACTGTTGGTGGTTTTGTTGCCTAAACGTAACTGTTGGTGGTTTTGTTGCCCAAAGCTAACTGTTGGTGGTTTTGTTGCCCAAAGCTAACTGTTGGTGGTTTTGTTGCCCAAAGCTAACTGTTGGTGGTTTTGTTGCCTAAAGCCAACTGTTGGTGGTTTTGTTGCCTAAAGCTAACTGTTGGTGGTTTTGTTGCCTAAACGTAACTGTTGGTGGTTTTGTTGCCCAAATCTAACTGTTGGTGGTTTTGTTGCCCAAATCTAACTGTTGGTGGTTTTGTTGCCTAAAGCCAACTGTTGGTGGTTTTGTTGCCTAAAGCCAACTGTTGGTGGTTTTGTTGCCTAAAGCCAACTGTTGGTGGTTTTGTTGCCTAAAGCCAACTGTTGGTGGTTTTGTTGCCTAAAGCCAACTGTTGGTGGTTTTGTTGCCTAAAGCCAACTGTTGGTGGTTTTGTTGCCTAAAGCTAACTGTTGGTGGTTGTGTTGCCTAAAGCTAACTGTTGGTGGTTTTGTTGCCTAAAGCTAACTGTTGGTGGTTTTGTTGCCTAAACGTAACTGTTGGTGGTTTTGTTGCCTAAAGCTAACTGTTGGTGGTTTTGTTGCCTAAAGCTAACTTTTGGTGGTTTTGTTGCCTAAAGCTAACTTTTGGTGGTTTTGTTGCCTAAAGCTAACTGTTGGTGGTTTTGTTGCCTAAAGCTAACTGTTGGTGGTTTTGTTGCCTAAAGCTAACTGTTGGTGGTTTTGTTGCCTAAAGCTAACTGTTGGTGGTTTTGTTGCCTAAAGCTAACTGTTGGTGGTTTTGTTGCCTAAACGTAACTGTTGGTGGTTTTGTTGCCTAAACGTAACTGTTGGTGGTTTTGTTGCCTAAACGTAACTGTTGGTGGTTTTGTTGCCTAAACGTAACTGTTGGTGGTTTTGTTGCCTAAACGTAACTGTTGGTGGTTTTGTTGCCTAAACGTAACTGTTGGTGGTTTTGTTGCCTAAACGTAACTGTTGGTGGTTTTGTTGCCTAAACGTAACTGTTGGTGGTTTTGTTGCCTAAAGCTAACTGTTGGTGGTTTTGTTGCCTAAAGCTAACTGTTGGTGGTTTTGTTGCCTAAAGCTAACTGTTGGTGGTTTTGTTGCCTAAACGTAACTGTTGGTGGTTTTGTTGCCTAAACGTAACTGTTGGTGGTTTTGTTGCCTAAACGTAACTGTTGGTGGTTTTGTTGCCTAAACGTAACTGTTGGTGGTTTTGTTGCCTAAACGTAACTGTTGGTGGTTTTGTTGCCTAAACGTAACTGTTGGTGGTTTTGTTGCCTAAACGTAACTGTTGGTGGTTTTGTTGACTAAACCTAACTGTTGGTGGTTTTGTTGACTAAACCTAACTGTTGGTGGTTTTGTTGACTAAACCTAACTGTTGGTGGTTTTGTTGCCTAAACCTAACTGTTGGTGGTTTTGTTGCCTAAACCTAACTGTTGGTGGTTTTGTTGCCTAAAGCTAACTGTTGGTGGTTTTGTTGTCCAAACCTAACTGTTTGTGGTTTTGTTGCCAAAACCTAACTGTTGGTGGTTTTGTTGCTTAAACCTAACTGTTGGTGGTTTTGTTGCTTAAACCTAACTGTTGGTGGTTTTGTTGCTTAAACCTAACTGTTGGTGGTTTTGTTGCTTAAACCTAACTGTTGGTGGTTTTGTTGCTTAAAGCTAACTGTTGGTGGTTTTGTTGCTTAAACCTAACTGTTGGTGGTTTTGTTGCTTAAACCTAACTGTTGGTGGTTTTGTTGCTTAAAGCTAACTGTTGGTGGTTTTGTTGCTTAAAGCTAACTGTTGGTGGTTTTGTTGCTTAAAGCTAACTGTTGGTGGTTTTGTTGCCTAAAGCTAACTGTTGGTGGTTTTGTTGCTTAAAGCTAACTGTTGGTGGTTTTGTTGCTTAAAGCTAACTGTTGGTGGTTTTGTTGCCTAAAGCTAACTGTTGGTGGTTTTGTTGCCTAAAGCTAACTGTTGGTGGTTTTGTTGCCTAAACCTAACTGTTGGTGGTTTTGTTGCCTAAAGCTAACTGTTGGTGGTTTTGTTGCTTAAACCTAACTGTTGGTGGTTTTGTTGCCTAAAGCTAACTGTTGGTGGTTTTGTTGCTTAAAGCTAACTGTTGGTGGTTTTGTTGCTTAAACCTAACTGTTGGTGGTTTTGTTGCCTAAAGCTAACTGTTGGTGGTTTTGTTGCTTAAACCTAACTGTTGGTGGTTTTGTTGCCTAAAGCTAACTGTTGGTGGTTTTGTTGCTTAAACCTAACTGTTGGTGGTTTTGTTGCTTAAACCTAAACGTTCGCTTTATTCTTTTTTGATTCATTTTGCAAGTAACAACATAATCAAACTGTCGTCTTGTGTGTTAAATCAAAATAGTTAAATCTGAGTTAATTGGATTTAAAAATCACTTTGAACAATGTGAACATCATGAAACATGAATTAATATGAATTCAGAGCTGGTTGCTGCCGGTAAGCGTTGGCCGGGTGACACAGCATGACTGTGGAGGACGGACGTAGAGACACAAAGCTCGACTCCCTGAACGCTCCATCGCTCTGCAGCTCTGCAGCCACTTGTGCTTCATAAACAGCATTTCAAGTATGTGAGAGCATTAGCAGTAAAAGCCGGCGGACGTCACTGTGGTGATGACTGAAGGGGACATTGTGTAGGACGGTCATATTTACTGTGCGTGGGCGTCGGGTCAGGCAGGGACTTCGCGGAAAAAGACTCTCGAGGGAGACAAACTGTTTTGTTTTCTTGAATGTGAAACCACACGTGACCGAGTGTGTGTGATGGACTCACCTCGCTCCTTCTTTTCCTTTGCGAAGGAGTCAAACTTCCTGCGTAGAGACTTTCGCCGTATGTGTATTTCTGTGAGAGAAAAAGAGAGAAAAGTCCATGAATAAAATGATGAGTGACGCTGAAGACTGAACAATGAAGACCGTGTGGACAATGAAGACCGTGTGGACAATGAAGACCGTGTGGACAATGAAGACCGTGTGGACAATGAAGACCGTGTGGACAATGAAGACCGTGTGTTCAGAGAAGTCTGTGTTGAATGTGTTTCCATGAGGATCACAACACAAACGCTCTTAAAATAACTGAACACACTCAATCATCACTTCCCTCCCTGAAACACAAACACCACCCTCATTGAGACCTTCCTCGCTTTCCTCTCCTCGTTCCCTTATGATCTTTCCTCCCGAGTGCTTCCACCTCGTCCTCTAACAATAGAGCCGACTCTCAGCAGCCCTGGTGTTTGTTTGATTCGCCACTTTGATCACGACCGCACGTCTCTACATGTGGCTTTTATACACGTGGGAGGAAATTGAATCGCCGTTAGTTCGGTGAAAACGACACTTTAAATATTTTCACTGTAGAATTACAGCAATCTACCGGCAGCAACGCGTCTACTGTATCAAAAGAATACAGCAACGTACTGCAATCAAAGCATCCACTCATTTACTGTAATAATTCAAACACGACTATATTTTTCTGGCAGCAGTTTCACCAGCAAGACTTTTACAGAAATGTACAGCAGCTCTACCGCATCGAATAATTACAGTAACTTATTGTAATCAACATTTACAGAAATTTGACAGCAATAGAAATACGTGAAAAAAACAAACTTCCCCCTTTTGGGAGATGGGGTTTGTCGGACGTGTTGTGCATTCCTGCATCCTTGTTGTTTGGTGTGTTTGTTCTCCAAATGCCTGCGGTTGACGAGCCAAACATTGACATTAGTTGTAGCAACATCACTAATGCAACATCGGGGTCTTTCCCCTTTTAGGGAACGAGTTCCCTGCATCGCAAATAATGCAGTCTGGAATATTTGGGACTCTCGTTGCTTGTTTCCCTCTAAATCACTGAGAAACAGTAGAAAGTTAAAACAGTGAGGGGAAGAAAGAGTATTGTGTGTGTGTGTGGCGGGATAAAAGGGTCAAATTCCCATGACTGCAGGAAATTAGAGTTTATTTCCAAAGCGCAAGGCCCCTCCCATCGCACACACACACCACCTCCAGCTAATCCCTTAGAGTGTGTGTGTGTGTGTGTGTGCGTGCATGCACTCACATTGTATGATTACATAACGCACATTCACAGAGAGCTAGGACACACCGAGACGAATGCCTCAGACTAGAACTGATTTGGGTATTTTCCTGCAGTTTTGCATCATTTGTCGTTGGCAGAAAGTTTCGAAAAGAAATCGATCACAGGATCACAAATTGATATAAGAAGGTAAAAAAGCGGGAAATTCTAATATTTGAGAAGCGAGAACCAGAGAAACGTTGACATGTTTGCTTGAAAAACGCTATAGTGTCAAAACAATCGTCTTGAAAAAGAGGACCTTCCTGAACAAGTCGAGCTCAAGGGAAGAGAACCAACGCCAGGGAAACGTTGACGACGGACAGAAGATGAAAGGAAGCAGAGAGCGAGCGAGAGAGAGAGAGAACGAACTCTCCCAAACACACCAAATAAGAGCAAATCTGTCCCACAACCACTGACTGGTTTCACAAAGAATCCACGGGATCCTGCCAATGAAACCAAATACGCTCGTGCACAGAAACACACACACACACACACACACACACACACACACACAGGTGCATGCAATCATAGACACTCATGGAGGAAGTATTCCAGTCCTGTACTCGAGTAGTTTGCACTCGGTGGTACCACTGATGGGAATCTTTTACCTCTAAACTACTTGCGTGAGAAACAAATTCTATGCAAATGTTCACTGGAGGACGACTATCGTCTCAAGCGGTCCACAAATGAATCCAATCCTCACGTTTTCTGCGTGTTTCTGTCAGAAGCCACCAGCGCTCCAGTAATAAAGATGAAGACAACATCCAGTGGCAGCGGGAATGTACGAGTGTGTTTTACAAGCTCTTCGGCCGGGTTTACGTGGGCTGACGGCATCGTGTTGGTACATAAAGCTGGTGTTTAAAATAACTCTGTGCCAGGTGTGTCCCAAACAGGGAACACATGGGAACATCCCAACCCGCCCAGATGTGGAGATATTTCTGAATGTCTGTTCCCTGAATTTCAACTTGCTTCTTGGTAATTCATAAGCCACCGCAGTGAGTGATCTGCTTGAGTTTTCCCATGAATCCCAGTGTGTGGCTGAACCCCGACCTGATGGGAAAAGAGTTTACATTCATCCCCAAAGATGAAGAAATGGAAGATGGCGAGAGAGGAACATTTCCCCGAAGTGAGGAGGGATGAGTGGAGTCTCACAGGATGCAAGTCGCTCTGAGTCAAAAACCTTGTTACCGTTTCTTACATTTATTCCCATCGTGAGGTTTTATTCATGCCCTCAAAATGTGGCGGCTGCGTAAACAGACCGATGTCCTCACAACATGAGTAACACACGCTCACACAGGCGCAACATCCAGGACCTCCAGCACCTTGAGTCCTATTAAGAAGCCAGTATTATATATGACCGAACAATCTAATCGGATTATTAAAAGGTATTAATGCATAAGATCTCAGTGGGGAAGATCAACATACTGAAGGAGCAGTAATCCAACGAATATCCAACCTTCACCAATATCAGCCAGTAAGTATCGTAAGAGGAGAAGGATAAAGCAAAAAGAGATTCCTGAGCAGCAGCGCTCGTTGAGCTTATTGCTTCGGGTACTTTGCAATAACGTGATGTCGCCTCGAGAGACTTTCGAGAGAAAATACATCTGGAACAAAGGGAAAGAAACTAGATATTGAAAAGAAAGAGAAACAATTTCATGACGGAAATCTGAACAAATTGAAAGTGACGCTGAAGTTTGAGCTCATTGTCAAATGCAGCGATTGTAATCTGCAACAAATTGAAGATTAAACGTGCGACACCGACTCTTTTCACTTCCTTTTGGAGACTAAAGTCTTCTTGTGTGGTCCCTCGCTTTTAGCTGACAGTTTGAAAAATAAGCAATAAAAAATGTCTCCAACAAGCTCAGCTGGAAGAAATAACTGGTTTTTGGCTGCAGTTCCTCTTGAGATTATTCTTGAGTCCATAGAGAGACGACATCAAGGAGCCTTTTTTAAACTCTCCTCGTCAGAAACACAACATCGGTCATGTTTCTGGACTCAGTTGTGTCTGTTCTAATACAGCCAGATCTGATATCAAGCAAAGCAGGTTCACCTCTTCACCTTTTCATGGTTGACCTGAATTCATTCCGACGCGATGTGAAAGTCTGGAGACAAGCCTGTGTTTGCTAAGATTGTATTCGCAACCTGTGAGAACATCTTATGGTACCTCTCGGGATGCTGATCTTGAAGTCCAGGTCCCTCTCCTCCAGGTGGTACAGGGCCACCTCCTGCAGCCTGGCCCGCTCCAGCTCCGACAGGCTCTGGATGGGCACCGGCTGCAACCGCACACTCTGACCCAACATGGTCGCCCACGTGTGGTCGCCCTGCAGAGACGAGAGAGACGATTATCAAAATAGTCCACAATTTAACCAAAAACCCAAAAGCTTTGAGGATGAAGTGGAAATCTCTAAATGTTATCAACCAACCACCAAGTACTCGTAGATAAAACATCAGAGTCACCACGTTGTAGTCAGAGTTAATGTCCCTAATTTAATCTGTTATTACAATCTGTTCATTTTTAGTTTACCCATCTTTATCTGTTCCTTCAGATTCCGGTGCTCTGAATGATAATTTACAGCCACAGCTTTCGTATTTAAAAAGGTGATAATGCAGGCATTTGTTTCTAAACATCAGTTTATAGTTGCGTATCTATTTTTCATCAAGCCGAAGAAGGCAGTGGGATTTGGTCAAATGCTCAGGGATGAAGCTCACACACTCCCATGCTCCATTGTTTGACTGCCGGGCTCCGAGACAGACTAAAACGCTGCAACGCAACATACGACACATGAATAGAAAAGAACAGTTAGTCCAGTAAAACAGTCTCAAATAGTCCCGAGAGGAAAGTCTCTTCGTCTGCGGTCTGAAGCGGATTCTTTCTTTAGTGGCTTCCATTGAAGAAATACTTTGTTCTGAGTGGAGACTTTTATCTGAACGCTGGAGATGCTTGGATTGGCTGAGCTCCAGCTCGTAATGTTTGGGAGACTAGACGTGTTGGAGCTGAGCCGGATTCAAACATGACCCAGCTTCTAAAGTTAGTGTTTCTGCTACAGCGGCCACAAAGAATGAGTCTGATCCTTCCAACGGAGCCAAACCTCCCATCAGTGCTGCAAGTACAAAACTGAGGTACTTGTACCTTTACAGGTAAGATTAAACTACCCAGCAGTATATACAAGTACAGCTGAAATTATTAGTAAATTATAAACAATAACCTGGCGGTGAGAGACAGAGACTAATGACGAACAGGACGGAGCGAAGAGGAGTCAGAGAGACCCAACGAGAGGCGTCAAGGCAACAGGACGGAGCGAAGAGGAGTCAGAGAGACCCAACGAGAGGCGTCAAGGCAACAGGACGGAGCGAAGGGGAGTCAGAGAGACCCAACGAGAGGCGTCAAGGCAACGGGACGGAGCGAAGAGGAGTCAGAGAGACCCAACGAGAGGCGTCAAGGCAACAGGACGGAGCGAAGAGGAGTCAGAGAGACCCAACGAGAGGCGTCAAGGCAACAGGACGGAGCGAAGGGGAGTCAGAGAGACCCAACGAGAGGCGTCAAGGCAACGGGACGAGCGAAGAGGAGTCAGAGAGACCCAACGAGAGGCGTCAAGGCAACAGGATTTTGTCCCTTACCTGCTCCTTCATTTATTTCCTTCCTCGCCTCCTCCTTCCTTGCTTCTTTTTCTTTTCCTCCCTCTTTCCCTCATCCCTTCCCATCTCTTTTCCTTCCTATCATCTTCCCTTCCTTCTGTTTTCTCTTCACACATCTTTGAATGCCTTCATTACGTCCATCTGAACAGTATTTGCTAATTAAACTAAGTATCGAACAAATGCGAGACTTGCATGAAGTCATTGGATTTCTAAAGTCATGAGGATTCAATCAACTAATATTTCTTTAAAAGATATATAGAGTCTCTTTAAAGGATTGAAAGAACTGTCAAAGCTTCTAACTTCCCTTTAGATGACGAGCCGTACGTACACGCATGCCTTTGTATAATTACTCGGCCTCAAGCCTCACCTTAGCCTTAAAGGAACGCGGTAACCTTTCACAGCTATTTGCGATGACTGCCTCGCTCTGTATGTGCACATACGTACACTTCCACATGTGTCTGACGTCTGTAATCGAGCCGGACCTCAGCCCACCACAGCGCAGCGGGATTGGAGTAAACTGCGTAACCAGACGAAAGTGGATGAAAGTTGGTGAGGCCGGGCGACGTACATCTCACAGCAGACGTGGCTCGGTGGAGAGCGACGCTGTGAGGAACGTTGGTTTGCCGTCTGAAATGTCACGGAGAAGAAGTGACATTTAGGATCAGTGCCGTGACTCACGGACACAGATGTGCACGTCTAACAAAACTAAACATTTGCCAATCCAGTGGTTTGCGGCAGCATCAACATGAGGTGTTGATTAATATGAAAGGAAAGTCCTGAAGGTAAAACTCAAAGACAAACTACTAAACAAAGACATGTCTGAGGTTTTGGCCACATTGGGCAGGTCATACAAAGTTGGCGGCCATCTTGCCAGAGATCTACAATGTAGATTTAACAATTGGGGTAAAGAACAGACTCCCTTTGTTTTGTGGCTTCAGTCAAAAGACCCGGGAAGGGAAACTATTCAAACCACACGACAGACAAGAAGATCGAAGTGAGGTGAACCACAGCAGAAGAGGATGGAGAGAAGTCGGCTCTATTTCGGTCTGAAATCAAGGATCTATTGTTTCTACATCACTAGAGAGTGCGAGCGGTAAATCTGCCGTCATCATTGTGTGTACTTTGACTCGGTTCAGTGCATTCCTGTTGAGCTAACAAACCAATCGCTCTGTCACAATGTCCAGATGTTACACCGGTCCGAGACGTTCTTTCTCGAAACAAAAAGAGATAAGTACTGGACGGAGGAACCTCCACTTCGTCTAAATATACGAATAACATTTGTTAAAATGACAGTGAACACAAGAAGCAGTTCAACTCTGGGATCAGAACAGGACTTTTGCCAGGAGGAGTAGATCTCTAATCAGGGACACCGTACGAAGCAGCACCCGCTATATCCATACACCTGCACACCTCTGCTTTTAATAAAGCTAATTATGGAATAAAATGTTAGCTGAACGGCTAAAGAATGTGTGTTTACACAAGGTGTGTGTGTGTGTACCCCTCGTCTGATGAAGCGATAAAGTAAAATAAATGTGCTGATAGCTAACAGATGCGTCACTTTCTTTTTTTAACCTTTTTCTCTTCACACACCAGACCTCATTCACTTTATCATCGTTTTTAAACCCCTCTGTTCTCCCTCTTCTTTCCCTTCTCTGTTTATTCTTCTTCTGCTGTTAACGTGATGGTGCACGATCGTCTCTCCCGTGGGTGCTGCTGTTGGCGTGTCGGTGTGCTTTCCATCATTAGCCTCGGCCTTTCATCCCGACCTCGCCTCAAAGAACCGGCTCAAACGAGACGGAGATTAACACGCCGGCTCGTTCGTTCCTCAGCAGGAGGACGAGGAGGCGGTGAAGTGTTTCCTTTATCCCAAATTACTGGAAAACTTAACTGTTCAGGATGTATTCACTTAAAAGTTTCTCTTTTTCTCACACCTGAACAAAAGCGTTTTTCAGTATTTCATATTTAAAATGTTCTCATTTGTGTTTTGGCTCCATGATCTCTAACGAAGGAACATCAGCTGCACGTGTTTTCATCACATCATCAGGCCTCATTAGCAGGCTCTCAAAAAAAACATCACCGCGCAGGCATTAGTATGCAAACGGTGCTTAGTCATTTTCTCTCACACACACACACACACGCACACGTCAGGTCGGTGGACGAATACTAACAGAAGTGGGATGATGTTTATGTACGTGCAAGTGCAGCGTGTGTGTGTGTGTGTGTGTGTGTGTGTGATGCATTTCAATGTACGCCGCATCATGAAAACATTTTAAGATCAAAATTTAAATGTGAAGAACTTCTGTTGGTTGTTTCTAAATGTGGAGCGGCAGCAGATACACAGGTCTACTCTCTGATACGAGATGCAGGATTCATCAGAAGATGATTCATGAATTCACCTGGTTTACTGGAACAACTGAGTTCATGCTGTTTACAAAGTCGTGCAGCTGCTTAACTTTAGCCAACAAGCGCTTTAAAAGGCTCTACTGCGGCGAGAGGACTACTTTAAATAAGAGTTTACATTAGAAAATATTTCTTTTGACTCAAAAGTCTCTCAAAAAGGCTTTAAATGAAAGGAGATTTAGCACCATAAATCATGTCACAAAGGTATTCTCTGCTATACACACACACACACTGTACCGGTATCGGAGTGTCACTTTGTCTCAATTTAAATCCCTCGTAATCGATCCCTGCAGATTTCTGAGCCCCGTTTATCCCGACTCTGTTCAGACACTCAAACGCATCTCTGAGCCGGATGAGTCGACCAGCAGCTCTGAGTCAAAGTAGCAAGAGAGGGAGGGAGTTAGGGAGCGAGGGAGCGAGGGGGAGGGCTGAGAAGTGAGTTAGATTAAGTGAGGAGGAGGAGGAGCAGCGCATAGACTCGACTTCCAGGAGCTGAGAATGTAAACACAACAGAGAGGGGAGGAGAAAGGAGCAGGAGAATGAATTAAGCAGGGAGATAAGGGAGTAAGGATGGACCATGAAGAGGAAGAAAGGGGAGAGAAAAAAGGAAGAAAGACAGAAGGCCATGAGGAAACGAGGAGGTAAAGAACGAGGGGGAGAGAGAGGAAGTGAGGAGGAAGTAAAAAGTGGTTTGGAAACGTAAAGCAGCAAATTGGGTCGTAAGGAAGAGAGGGAGAGAGGACGCATAGGGAAGGAAAGAGAGCAAGAGAAGGAGTTGATATTAGAAGGTAGACAAGAAGGAGCTATAGGAAAGGAAGGAGGAGGTACGGAAGGACATAAGTGGGGAAATAATAACCGATTTAAAAGAATAGGAAGAGAAAACAAGGGGGGAAGAGAGAGAGAGAGAGAGAGAGAGAGAGAGAGAGAGAGAGAGAGAGAGAGAGAGAGAGAGAGAGAGAGAGAGAGAGAGAGAGAGAGAGAGAGAGAGAGAGAGAGAGAGAGAGAGAGAGAGAGAGAGAGAGAGAGAGAGAGAGAGAGAGAGAGAGAGAGAGAGAGAGAGAGAGAGAGAGAGAGAGAGAGAGAGCATAAAAGATGGGACCGAAAGAGATAAGAGGGAAAGGAAAGTGAGGCAGGTAAGCAGAGAAGGAAGGGAGGAAAGAAGAAAGGAAGGAAGGAAACAAGGGAGATATAAAAGGTAAAAGAGAGAAAGGAAGGAAAGAAGGAGAGTAGACACAAGGGACAACGGTGTAGGATGGCAAGATAGGGTTTAGGAAAGAAGGAGATGAAAAGGTAAAGTAGGAGGTAGAGAACAAGAATGGGGAAAGGAGGTAAGGTGAGAGAAAGGGGGTAAGTGAAGGAAGGAAGCTTAAAAAGGAAAGAAATGCAGGTAAAGAGTGGAAGGAGAAAAGTAGATAGAAGTGAGACAAGGGGATAAGGAAGTAGAGAAAAAGATAAAAAGGAAAGGAAGAGAAAGAGCTGAGGAGGAGAGGGAGGGAAGGAAGGAGGGAATGAGAGTACTGGAGGATTAAATCAACGGGATGAAAGCTCTGTACAAAGGACGGACGGGAGTGTTGAGACGAGGAAACAAGACCGTGATGGAAAAGAAGAAGTTTAACTGGAGAAGAGAGGAGGAGGAGGAGGAGGAGGAGGAGGAGGAGGAGCATTTTCTCTCTCGTGCGTACATCTATCATGTAAATATTCCTTTAAAAGCGCTTCTGACTCACAACTCCCGCCCAATTAAATGAACTGGATTTATCTTTATGAATCTCTGAAAACATCTGTTTGCAGAATCCAAGCGATGACATTCCTCCATTTCCAATACGCTGTTCGAAAAGAAAAGTTCAATAAAATAACTCGTGAACCCAAATGATGTCTGCCACATCACTCAGATATAGAAATAACTTACAGCACAATCCACCACAGCAACATATTGTGTTGAACGTCAGAATGTTTTCAGGGATCAGACGCTCTCTGTCTAGGATGCAAAACTAATCTTCTGCCATCACTACATCACGCCTGGATGTGCATCAGTGTCATGAATGATGAGTGAACGGGTACAGGGTTACAGACCCACAGTGTCAGGGGTGACCCCTGTCCTTCCCCCGGAAAATGTCACTTTACGGGCACCGATCACAGAGACACGAAGTGACTACAAAGAGAGACAGGAAGACCAAAAAGAGACACGAAGTGACTACAAACAGAGACAGGAAGACCAAAAAGAGACACAAAACTACAAAAGGACCACAAAGAGATACAAAGTGACAACAAAAAGACAAGAAAAGACTACAAAGAGAAACAAACCATGTGCATTAAGACAGGAAAGACCAAAAAAAAAGACACTAAAGAGACACAAAATGACTAATTCTTTCTCCACTGAAATGACCAGCAGGCTCATCTCGCTGGTGCATGAGGTGGAAATGTGCTTATTACAGTAGAAATAGTCTTCACCTTTGACCCTGTCCTTTTCCATAGATCTCATGGATATCACAAGCCGGTCGTGTGTGTGTGTGTGTGTGTGTGTGTGTCTCTCTCTCTCTCTCTCTCTCTCTCTCTTCCGGCTTCTCCACATCTTTGATCCTCCTCACTTCCTGTAACGCCGCCATACACTTCCAGGTCAAAAGTGACATTAGATGTCTGTGTGTCTCATGTCCTCAAACTCTGTGTGCTGACTCGGACTGTACGCTTAAAAACAGGATGGATGATCAACAGACACACACACACACACACACAACACACACACACACACACAGTGTTGAACCAAGATATCCACACCAGGACAGCACTTCATTGACTACACCGCCACCTACAGTCTAAATGTGCAACTACAGGACTAAATGACAGTCAAAGTTAGTTATCCGTCTTAGTTTTCCAAGTTCAACTTTACTTCTGAGCTGTAGTACAGTAAAAAGTACAAAGGCTCCTAGTCTGGCTCCTAGTCTGGCTCCTAGTCTGGCTCCTAGTCCGGCTCCTAGTCCGGCTCCTAGTCCGGCTCCTAGTCCGGCTCCTAGTCCGGCTCCTAGTCCGGCTCCAGCATGTTTAAATGTGATCCTCAGGGATCAGGTTTCCTGTTTGTCCTCTCTAACGTTCAGCACAGTGAGTCCCGCACAGACATGTTGTGAGAAGTCATTAATAGATCAGAAACACGAGTGTGAGGTCAGTGCTCACTGTGTGCAGGATGAGTTTTGCTCTGATTACAGCAAAATAAACTGCAAAACCAGCCTGTAGTCGGATGGAAAAGCTCATTGTCTTTAACAATAGAAACATTTGGCTTTTAGAGTATTAAAGAGAAGTAGGAACTGTACAATTAGAGAACAGACTTCGGCAAAAGACAAGAGTAAAAATAAGGGTGGGACCAGTCTAAGTGAGGAAATAGTAAATTATAAACCAGAGAGCACAGAGTAGTCCCGACTGGTTTACTGCTGACCTCAGCTGATAACTGCTGTAAACGGAATGACCTACAAGCTGCTGAAAGCAGCAGGAGATGCAGCAACACGCATAGAAAACAGAGATTCAAGTTCTCAGCTCCGGGCTTGACGTTACTGTCGCTCACACACTCACTCAGTTATGCATCCGCAGCAGCAGAACAGCTGCTGCAGCTGTATGGGGAGATGAAGATATCCCCAAGTTTAATTTCACAACCATTCCACCATCCACCGGTCTCTCGCTCTCTCCATTCGTTTCCCCGAGAGGATTTTGGGAAAAGGAGAAGCGGAAATGCCAACGCCGACAGAGGAAACAAGATTCCAGCGAGGATATTGATAACCGGTCGTTCTCTCCGTCCGTCTCTCTTCTCTAAACAGGACGTTCACATCCACACCCATCATCATCACCATCACCGTCTGATCGCTTCCACCCTCCTCAAAAACATCCTCTTATTTAATACTCTGGGCTTCATGGAGAGTTCAGGGATCACCAACGCTTTTCGGGGACCGCGAATGTCTGCACAACATTTCTAGCCAATCGATGGAGTAGTGACGGAGATCTCTCAGCCTGATATGGACTTCCTAAAGACAACGGTTTCCAAAAGGACAACAGGCTCTTGTCCGTCCGTCCAATACTTTCTTTGATCGCTTGCTCTTATCTTCCCGTTTCCTACCTCAGTACATGTTCAGGCGTGAACATGACATCATCCCAGAAGAGCCGAAAGAGAACAAAGAGCATGTAAAAGAACTCATGTCGACAAAATGACCCAGAGCACAAAAGAGGGTTTCATGTTTTCTACCTCCTGCATTTTAAAAGACACGTCGTTATTGCGTCTCCTCAAGGTCCTTATTCCTGAAACCCAGTCCGCAAATGCAATAGAACAAAGAGATGATCTTATTTTGAAGAACACTTCATATCGTTGCTGTCCCAGAGAGGAAAAGACTGTTTTTCCTCTGGTGTTCAAATGCAACATAATAATGAGTCAAGGTCATCTCAGTCCTGCTCGAAGGGTATTTGTTGCAAAATATGTCAAAATCTACTTTATGAAATACATAGAATACACAACAATGCACTCTACGTTAACCTTGTATTTTACAGACAATCATCGCTGCTTTCTTTGTATTAAATATCTGCCGACCGCTGCTGGAAACAGAACGGTTGAAAAGAGTCAAAACAACGAATAGACTGACGGGCTCCCTAACGCTCAGGGTTTATTATCAATAAAGAAAATACAAGAAGACTTCAGCCAGAAGAAATGAGTAGATTAGGAAAGAAGAGGGAGAGAAACCCAAGAATAACAAAAGCAGGAGGATCAGTTGTGTGAATCAATTATTGAATCAATGTGCGAGTCTAGTTTCATGTCCTTATTATGTGTTCCATGTCCATCAAAGCTGCATTTCAACATGGGGGTCTAAGCGATCGCCTCGCTTTTGGATTCGGCCTCAAGTGGCCATTTGAGGAACTACACTTCCGTGTTTATTGACAACAGTCAATATTCCACGAGGACACCTTCTAAAAACACCTCTACACATCGTACGCTGCTATTGATTCTGCTGAAGTCAAAAAGATAAAAGGAATCGTCCCCGTGGTGACAGCGCCGGCCCTGCCAACCACCGGACCGACCATCCAGCTTGGGACGTAAGCCGTGTTGGGACTCGGGACGAGACATGGAATGTGAAAAATGCCAACAAGGGCTTTGAAGATGGAGCCCTGCTGTCTCTGACGAATCCTCTGTCCTCCCAACGGTCATGTGATATCTTTAATTCATGGAATCCACTAGTGCTTAGTAAGAGAGTTCCAATCATTTCCCAAAATCTCTCTAATGAGTCTAACGCAGCTGTCAATCACTGCTAATAAACGCCTATCAAACTAGGCCGGCTCAGGTCCACAGTTGGGCCCTGGTTTACAATTGGGCCCTGGTTTACAGTCGGGCCCTGGTTTAAAGTCGGGCCCTGGTTTAAAGTCGGGCCCTGGCTTACAGTTGGGCCCTGGTTTAAAGTCGGGCCCTGGTTTAAAGTCGGGCCCTGGCTTACAGTTGGGCCCTGGCTTACAGTCGGGCCCTGGTTTATAGTCTTACGACAGAAGACAGGGTCCAAAGACAGAAGGTGTTGTATGCTGTGCAGATTGTTAAGCCCTCTGAGACTAATTTGTGATTTTGGGCTATAAATAAAGTTGATTGAACTGCAGCCCGAGGTTCTTTGCTCAAGTGCATCTCAGAGCTACTGCTCCAACCGAGCGGCTGCGTCATGAAAGCACACGTGTGCTCACATTCAAACACACCACACAGATGTTATCCAGCTTTCCCGGAGCAGAGAGAGAGAGATCTTCAGCGACTGATCGACAAGCTTCTCCACCACAGCGCCGCTCTCATGATCTTAATATAGCTACACTTCAATCCGTCTCCATAGCAGCTGATCATGCATGTCTCACTGTGAGGAATAACATCACTGCACACTATTCAACAAACACCGACACCAAAATAACACACACGCCTTGAATGCATCACCAGAGAGTGCAGAGAGGAGAAAACGGATTCCTGTTGAAATGGAAGAACTAGATTTGAAGTCTGTCAGCTGTGTGGAATTATGGAAAACCCGGTGGAGATTTAGAACAACGCATCCGGGAATCAAACGCACGTGTCTGAGCCGTGGGTTTGAACAACAATAGCTGGAGGCGACTCGCACCCGCACAGCAGCATCATGCATCTCACTGAAATGATCTTTGTTATTCTGACACGTTGACATCTCGACACGTCGTTGGTGTGGATCCATGCTGAAGAGGTCAGAAGGAGCCATTTACCCTCAAATCTACAACAGATGCATGAATTTCCTCATTTTAAATTCCTCCTGAAGACTCGTCCAAGCAGCTGGAAGCAGAGAACTGAATCAATTCAGTGAGACAGTTTTACAAAGACCAGCTGGACCAGAGGCTAAATGCACGACATTTAGACCCAATGAGCACTGAAACACACTGGAGCTCAACTTACAAACATTTCTATCTCAAGCAGGAATAAAGTCATTCCTTCATTTAAACCTCAGTGAGTGACGACATTAGTAACCAGGGAGATAAACATGTCAACAATGGAGTTCCTACCTGCTGCTCTGCTGTGCAGGCATCAGACATCAGCAGTATTTAACTCCAGCCTCCTCTCTTATCTCTCAGGTGTTTTTATGAACATGAATTAATAACTCGTTGGCGTCGTGGTGGTAAATGTTTGTCTGCAGGTGAAAGCAGCTAATTGTGCTGATGAAGGTGATTGGCTCCTGTGTGATTAGGGGCGGGAGTTGTAGCGACGGGCGTACCTGATTGGCTGCAGTGATGCGAGGGGGCGTCACCTTGTGGGTTTTTAACTGATTGGACAGCAGCCAAGTGGGCGTGACTTATGAATAAAAGCACTTTTCATCAGACAGACAG
>NC_136656.1:2434891-2489891 GCF_949748355.1 Melanostigma gelatinosum
TCACGCCACTGGATGGGGCGGGGAGACAAGAGGCTATTCAACACATACACGGAATATTCCTTTAAATGTCTTTTTTTTCAAGGAGGAATAACAAAAATAGAATAATTCCAATAACTCTCTCTTTCTCTATATCTCTCTAATTGTCATCTCTGCGTCTTTATAAGCTGCCCTGTACAGCTCCCTGAAGTGGGGTTAGAATTGGGTTCTGGGGGGGTTTGTTTTACTCTGCTTGGTGTGGCAGGAGGGCGGGGTTTACCAGTGAGGGACGTCAGTACCCCTAAAATGTTCAACCGCTGTAAACACCGCCCCTCCGGCAAACCCTTAATACAAATGCAACATACTCTTTGGCCCAAATCTGCAACCATCACCCTTCCTTCTCCTTCCCCCTCCTCGCTCACTCTCTCGTAAAGCTGGACTGCACACTCTGGTCATTTTCAGCATTTTACCCCTAAAATACATTTCCATATGTAATGTATGGGGTCTTTCAGTTGAGACGCACTGCATAGTGGTGGGCTACAGCCAAAATATATGAAGTTTTGTGTTCTGCACCGGCCTAAATCGTGAAAACCCAAAGCTACACTCTACTTTTCTTTTTGCATCTTTTCATACATTCGTAAACGTACGAGTCTTTTTCCCTCTTCTCATTGCAACCTGATCCAAAACCTGATACTTTTTGGGGTTCCGGTTGGGTCGCTAAATCCTCCACGCTGCTCCTTTAAGTTCTGCAATTATTGTAAAGCCTTTGTGTCCGTAAAGCGGTAAACTAATAAGACTTCTCGTTTGTTCTGCGTCTGTGACGGATTATATCCGTTGTAAACTCTGACACAATGATTTGTGGTCCACTTTGTTTTGTCGTCTGAAAGTCTGAAGGGACGTTTGATTTGTTTGTGCTCGTCTGGCATTTGGTGTCATTTTAGTGGCTCTGCTCATTATGTTCAACAAAAGACTGTGAACGTGTCAGTCACACAAACTCTGTTTCTGATGAATGTTTCAGGGGAAAGTATCCTCGCCTGAGCTGCAGCTTCACTTCTTCCACACGGCTTTTTAATGTGCGTCTCTTAGCAACAAGTTGCTCCTCGGCTGCTCCGTATCTGCAGAGGCCGACAACTTAAACCAAATGAATTCAGGAGCGACTGCGGTGCCCTTTACTTTTGTGCTTGCCGTACCTTTTTATCACTTTGCAGGGTAGCAAACGAGAGAGTGAGAGAGAGGGGGGGAGGGGCGGAGCTTTTAACACGATTACTCCTCTGAGTCACGCGACAGCCGAGACGAAGGGAGAGAGGAGGTGACGGGAAGATGATGTATATGAGAGTGAGTACATTTTCGGCGCGGTAATCCCCGCGTGCGGCGGAATCAAACCCTTTGCTCCTCATTCCCCTCCCCCGCCTCGCCCTCGCTCCTAAAGAAGGGATAATGGATTACATGTCCAATATATTTCTAGTGTCAGCTCTCTTTTTCACGCTTTATATAAATGTAATTTTCAATAAAATATGTTGTCGACATATTTCAGATTGGTAATATACTTCTGCAGACATTTCTGGGAGGCGGAGCTGCACTTGAGGCTAAACTATTCTCATTGGTTGGTGAATGGCGAGAGCCGAGGGGATCGGCCGAATGCACTGAGGGCCGATTGTTCCCATCGTCCGCGAGCTCGTTGTTGGCAGACCTTAAATGTATCAAAAAATATGGCACCGAGTTGGCAGTAACGCAACCGATGAGATTATTTCTGCCTCCGGTGAAACTCTGCTTCTGAAAACCTCAATATCAAATGAAATGCATCCCCACAAAAGGGATAGCACCCTTTGTTTACCAGTGTACCCATATGATTGTACCTCTATTCACTTCCCTATTGAAGACTGTCGAACCAAAAGCCTCGCGTTGAAGATATATTCCATCTGTCGGCACAGGAGGCAAAACAACACCAGGTTTTACACCCATCTTTAGACGTGCCGTATCAACACACTGCCCTCCTCTGCATGCCTGTATGTGAATGCAGATGTGTGCAGATGTTTGTTTGGAGATAGCGAGTACAGATTAGATTCACATTAAACATAAATGCTCCCTTTTTTACACCTGTACTGGTGTTTTGGCCGGAACCTTTGCAAAGGTTGTGTGTTTGTGTGTGTTTACGACCAAGGCAGCTCAAATAATACAAACGAAATAACAAAATAAAAACACAGTCGGCGCCGCAGCGACACGCCCATAATTCAGTATACAAGGCAAACAAACACAGAGATTTATAGGTTTATCTTTTTTTCATTCACTAAATATTTAAAACAAGCGTCACTTGACTAGTCATAGATGGTGATCATTTATGTATTTTTAAAATCTTTTTTTTTCAGGATGATGGAGTACCTGAAGGACTGTTGTAGGGACGAGAGGTGTGGGTGAAGGAGTTTTGTTTTCTTTTACTCTCTCGTCGTTAGGTGCGGTTCCCTCCCTCTCCGCCCACTAGGGGGAGCTCTGACTCAATAGCACCGAGGGATCGACTGGGAGTCAAGCGATGAAAGGTTCCCTCCTCCCCTCCACACGGTCCATCCATGCCGGGGATAAGTCAGGTGTTAGAGCTGAACCGCTGCTAATCCACACATTCTCAGACCGTCCACGCGGCCATCCAGGACTGAGGGTCAGGGGGTCAAATACCGCAGGGTGTTTCGCTCACAAGTCCAAAAGTAAAGGTCCTTTATGCCAAATCACATTCAAACCCTGCGTGTTTGTGCACAGATCCATTCACTCCTCCATGTTAATCCCACGTTTGGGATACTCGAAAGAAAGGTTCAAATAAAAGTATAAAAACTCAGAGAGCAAGAAAGAGAGAAGGCAGAAGATAAGCGTTGATTGGTTTTTTTGTGTTTTCTTTTTCAAACTAAGCACAGCATGTATTTTCTGAACAGTCAGTCATTGACATTCATCCGGTGTCGTGTCGTCTGCCGAGCTTGGATGCATAGACTGAATGCAGAGCGGTGGAGAGGACGGAGAGAGATGGGAGAGACAGGGTGAAGGTGAACAGAAAATGGGGGAGGGTCAGGGAGGGAGGAGGATGTAGAGATGGTGAAAAGAGGAAGTGGTATAGAGGAGTGGTGCTACGTGTAAAAATAGAAAGAGGTTGCAGTGTGTGGGCGACGGAAGAGAATGTGTGTGCTACCGTACGTGCCAGAAGAAGAGAGGGAAACAGGGGGATGACGCTAGATGCAGAGAGACAGATGGAGCGCGTCCTCCAGCAGCGATGAAGGGAGGAGGAGAGGAACGAGTGGGAAGGAGGAGGGAGGCACAGACCGTCGCCTCACCTTTGAGGCGAGAGAGACAGAGTGTGAAAAACAAACAGAAACGACCCCCGCAACGTCACTCTGCGACACTGCAGTCAGTCCCAACTCTCCCGGATCCTCTTGGTTCTGGAACGCGGGGAATGTGTGGGTGTATGGAGAGGGGCATTCCAAACCTATCCCCAAGAAAGAAACGGCGGGGTGACGATGCACACACATACACACATATATACACACGGAGTGATGACACACGCACATACATGCCAAACACATGAACAGGCACGGGTACGTGCACGCTCTCCCTCTGTCTTTCTTCTCTGTCTTGTTTTTTGGCACTTCCCTCGATACACACTAACACACACCCACACACACACACACAGTTAGGTCCCCTCTGGTCTGTTTGTAGTTTTTAATAGTCCTTTGGTCCCATCACCAGAGACCAAACATGGATAAAATCCCTGTTCAATAACCAGGCCTGCTTCATACTCTCCGTACAGAAACTCCACAGGCGAGATTTCATCTGCGCACACACTCGTATGAACACACACACACACTGTTCCGGTCTGTTTTTCTGTTTGTCTTCCATGGCGTTACTCCTTAGTCCATGTGTGTGTGTGTGTTTGTTTGAGTGCGTTTTTCCTTCTGTCATGTGGGCAGTGTGTAGTCCAAGCTGTTTGCTGTACACTATTTTTAGTCCTTGTGTCCGCAAATGATATCCGTTGGTAGATGCGTCACATTTATCTCTGTACATGATACATACCGTACGATCCAATGAAGCATGTACAGTATCTGGCCATCTGGCATGTGGAGGAAAAACATACAAGAGAAAAAAAAAACATTTCAACAAAGACTGAAAAAATATGGATTGATGAATGTCCCGAGAAAAAAAATGTCAGGACGCGAATGCAAAAAAGAAAAGTGCTTACGTTCCAAAATGTCTTCTTTTTGCCGGGTACCTCTGCGTAATGTTTTTTTCGAAGGTCCACGTTCATGTTGGCAACAAAATATGTGACATGCCCATGCGTCATCTTTGGCGGCAAAAAGCCCCCCATTGTGGTTTCTTCTTTGTTAATCCTGCACTTCGTCCGCTCAAGTCACGCTGACGACTGCTGTGGTATCACCATAGAGAGATGAGGAGTTATGATGATGCCCAAGGTTTTGGGGCATATTTTCTCAGGTGCCTCTTTACACAATGAATAATTTACCCTTCAATTCATGTGGGTCTGAAGGTTTCGGTGCTGTAGTCCTACTGGTTGGAGGGCTTTGGTTGAATCGTAGATGAATTTTTAAATCTTCTGAATTTTTATTCCATTTATTTCTTGGATTTATTTGATTACTGATCCTCTGCGGTATCCTTGTGGATCAGTAATAACTGGTTACAGATTCATATATATGCCGATTGTTGTCATCTGGGACTCTTGTTTTCTTCATCCTGAAGGAGCCAGGAGTAAAGGTATCCACTGTATATCCTTATATTCCAAATGTCCACTCCACCCATCATCTATGCATCCAGCCTCCACACTGAGCAGATACCCCAACAAGGAAAATATGGTGCGGCGTTGAAGCAAAACCTTAAGACCTCCACCTTTCATTGAAAATATAGCGAGGAACAAACATTGCTCTCCACAGATTTCTCGCTTTTTCCTAGAGGGGCTGGTTTTTCAGGGAACAATAGCGCTTCAACCATGGGAGGGACCATTTTGCCCAAAAAATGTGCTCCAATTTGATTGGACAGTGCAAATGGTCAATCAGTAGTTGGAGCGAGCCGATTGGACTCGTTGGTCGAAAGGCCCCATCTGCAGTGGGTGGCACATTGTAGAATTAGTTGGTAGCTTTGTCGACAGCAAACGGACCTGGTTAACATCCGTTACCGATACTTCCGTTCATTGATCGTTGGGTTTGCCGTCTCCTCCCTCGCTGGTCGGCGACGAGGTGGTTGAAAACTCTGTGACCCGTCGCGCCAAAGGGTTTGTGCTTTTGAGAAGCTCCATAGCGGAGACTCTGGCTCCTCCGCCGGAAGCCTTGCCGCCTTTCTTCTGTAGCAGGGCCATGAAGTTCTCATTGCGGGAGCTGGACCTCTGGCTGCCTAGGGTCATGTTTCGGAGGTCGCTACCGCTGGTGCTGTGCTTCACCGGGGACACAAGGCTCTGGCGGCTGCCGAAGGAGTCCGTCGGCTCCTTGCGACCTAGAACCCTTCGCTTGGACCTGGGCAAAGAAAAGAGAAGATTATTAGCAAACGGTAAAAAATGATAAGATAAAGAAGCACATTTAAATTCGTAATTTACTCCTCAAACTAGATGGGCCCCTTTCACACATGAAGTCACATGAATGTTGGAATGGGTGAATGGGGACAGGGATCGATATCGATATCAGAGGGAAATCTGGAACAACAATTTTCCCAATTCAAGACCTCGTGACATTTCAGGGGAAGTTAAATGAAACCAGTAACATTGTCGGACCAAAAAAGGCTCTTCAACCACGATGTTTGTAAAAATAATAAGAGGCGTCTACTGCTGTGTACACCTTGCCCTTATCTTCCTCTTGTTCCGTTTTATGGCCTTACTGCTATCTGCTGGACTGTCCCTCGCCCCATCTATTGTGGGCATGCGTGGCAAGACGCGAGGCGGCAATATTCCTCAATGTAGTGCATGTGTGAATCGTAAAAAATCACCAGCGACGCCTGAAAGGTTATTCCAGTAATCTACGAGGAGCTAAGTGTGAAAGTGACTCCAGTAAAGTAAACCGTGTAACTACAGAAAGGACTCCATCCCTTCTTGTGACAGATGAACACACTGACCCCCCCTTAACCTTTTCCGTGTCTGGCTTTCAAGCTATTTTCGGCATCATGCCAGGTAAAATCATGACCACTTGTTGCTTAGAGACTAGCTTTCATGTGTGTGTGTGCGTTAGAGAGATCCTGAAAAAAGGGCTGTTGGTCATGCAGTAGCACAATGTACATGTAGCCGTTGCTAGGGAACCTCATGCCCGATCTGCTTCACACCTTTTCAACGGGACAATGCGTCTTTGCGTCACGCTCGGGGTTATAATAAGCCAGCAGGGAAGCTTGCCGTTGGCTGAAACCATCTCCGGTAATGAGTTAATAATGCACCGTTTAAGCCTTTTCCAACTGCCTCTTGAAAGGCATCTCCTGTAATATCAAGTGTGTGTACTGCATGTCTGAGATGTGTACTATATGTATATGTGTACACACACAAACCTGTGAATAATAGTGAACAGGTCTTCGGTGGTGTGTGTTGCGGGCGTGCCGGCCAACAAGTCGCCGTCCGTTTCCTCTGCGATGTGGAGTACCGTCTTCTCATTGACTGCCGAGTCATCTGAACAAGATGAGAGAAATGATACACCAAAAGCCAATATTCATAACACACGTGTATGCGATTCAAAGTATATCTGACTTTGCTGCATACACATCCAGGTATTAATTAGATAATAATGATGAATGTCATCTTCACTGTTACAAACAGTGGGAACCAGTCTGTGTTTTGATTCTGTCCAATTTTAGAACAATTGAGCTTTGATTTGCTTCAAAACCGGAGAAATCTCCTCTGGCAGAATCAGGAAGTTATGCATCAAACGCAGCAGGAAAGGATCCTAATCACCCATAGCAGCTCTGACAGGCTATCATCAAACACATGCATATAAAACCTCTGACTAAGATAAAGCAGTGTTCATTAGCTAACACGGTATGTGTTAGCAAATACTGCATGTACTGTAGGGTGTATTTCATTGTTCTTAGTGATACAAAAATACACAACCACACCTTGATGATTCTGATTAACGTGTAAGTGCACATATATCTAGTCGACAGACACGGCAACACCACAGAAGTTACCAAAAGTAAGTCACTGCTCGCTAGCTAAGTCATTAATGAACGCTACCTCAAGAATTCTAAATAAAGCCTACAGGGTATGAATTTGCTTCAGTTACCTGCCCCAATCCCAGTGCTGGTCATTTTCCCTTCCAGCTCTGTGAGGGAGGAATCATGCAGGGACGACTGAAGTGAAGACTCTTTGGAACTCTCCTCGTATATTCCCAAGTGGTTCTCATCTTGCTCAAGCATATCGGGAACACCGGGAGAACCGTGAAACTCTTCTGGTGGGAATGTTCCCACGGGAGACCGGAGACCCACGGGGCTGTCGGTCTGTGGGGTCTGACGTTCCGTGCTGCCATTGGTGGAGGAGTGGACCGACGAGGGAAGAAGCAGAACATTCGGCTTCTTGGGGACTGGAGGTGGAACCTGGAAAGGAATGACGATTTAAATACATAAAGAATTCTGAGACATGAGTAAAACTTAAAAATCAGGACATAAACGAGATTCTTTGCCTCCATGAACTGTAATTCTACTGTTTGCATTAATAACGCCCCTAGAATAATGCATTTACTGAGACATGTCTTCCTCACCTTGGGTTTCTTTTTGTCCGACAGCTCTGCCAGACAGGAGATTGTCATCCTTGAGGGGAGGGTCTTGCTTTTGTCCTGGAGCTCCAGAGCCTCCTGGTTGCTACAGGGAGAGGGAAGCGATCCTCCGTCCCCAGGATCAAGACGGATCTCTGGGTCTGCATCAAATTCAGGCTCCATTGCTGGGTCTTCAAGAAGAGGCTGGGGGTCCGGAAGAGGAGGGAGATCGAAGAGGGACTGGGAGTTGGGGAAGAATGGATGATCATAGGCAGTTTGTGGATGGGTGGTAAAATTTGGTAGAAGTGAGGGACTTGTTGTTTGTGGTGGAGGTTTTTTGGGTTTGGGTCTTCTCATGACTTTGTAGATGTTACCTAGGGGCACAGGCCGGTCCACGGGTGAGCCAGGAGGTGAATCGAGGGCTAGGGGGGAAGTGGAGGAAGGGGAAGGAGACTTGAGGAGTAAGTTTAGGGGTCGCTTGGGCAACGGGGGCTTGACAGCGACAGGTGGTTTGGGTTTAGGTAGGGTAGGTGGCGGGCTGGGGTACTCGCCAAAGTCCCGGCCGTGCTGTTCCTCTTCGATAGTGTCAGACGCCCCATCAGGGCAGTCCTCCAGGTCACCACGAGAGACGCAGCGAAGCCGAATAGTCTTCAGCTCATTCTGGGTAACCACAGGCAATGCCTGCGAGGAGCTGGGGCTGATTTTCCCCGGCTTTGCCGCCGTGGAGGTGTCAGAATGTCGCCTGCTGGCCTTTTGCTTTGGCTTGATTGATGACAGCTCCAGATGTGCATTCCCTGGCATCTCAAAGGACAATCTAGACCTCGCAGTCGGGTCCTTGGGCGACGGTAGTGATGATTTCCTTTCTGGGATCTTTGGACGCAACTTACAACCCAATGTCCCTATTGTCCCGTGACCTGCCATGTGACTGAGTGGAACAGTTGGGGTTGGAGTCTCTGACTGGCTGGAATAGCCACTTGACGGGGACATGAGTCCCGGGGGTTTGAAGGGCGAGGACGCCTTGATGTCGGTTTCCATGGAGAGCTGTGAGGGTGAGGTGGCTCTGGAGGTGGAGGGGGAATCAAGCAGGGACTCCGAGCTGCCTCTGACTTTCATACATTCAATCACTGTGGTACCCGTTGCTGTGCTGGAGCCTGATAAAGACCTGGAAGAGAGGAGAACTCATTGCACATCTAGTCTTAACCTACCAAACAAATAACGAACAAATAACCAGAAAAGTAGACAGATTCAATTTGGATCAAGCACATAAGTGTTTCCTACCTGTAAGGGTCATTCTTCCACTCCCCCAGCTGCCAGTGAGTGGGGAAGGTCAGCTCTGTCTCTCCCTCCCTCTCGGGTGCCTGGACCTCCAGGCTTGGAGGTCCATCAGTGCCTCCATGGCCCAGCTCCCGCTCCACAACACTGGGTCTAGAGGAGCAGGACGAGCTGGGCAGGAGGAAATCGGGCTGGAAGTCTGGGAAGTGGTCCCTGGGGATGTGCAGGCTCTTTGGCCGGCCATCCCGGTAAAGGCCGCCTCCATGGTGGATTCGCCCCTCGGCTTCTCCGAGGTTCTTCATGAGAGAGACACTCCTTACAGGAGGGGGCGGCTTGCGCTTGGATTTCTTCAGCGAGATGGAGCGGGAGCGTAGCCGCAAGCGGCCGTCGGCGCTGTAGTCTGAAGCTGTGACAGAGATTGTGTCGGCAGTACTGGTGCTGTCTTCGGAGCTCCCTCTAGGGTAGAGAAGGGCGTAGTTCTCACTCAAACCCAGAAAGTGATGATGCTGTTGTTGGTGGTCTGTTAATGTCATAGCATTCCCGTTCCCCGTGGGCAACATGTTCCCGTCTTGCTGGCCTAAACCACCTTCTGTAAAGCTGAAGGAACCAGAATCCGTGGGCGTAGAAAGGGAACGTTCCCGGAACTTGAAGGCGTTCGCCGCTGCTATGGAACGTGCCGACCTCTCCCGCCCTCTCCCTGCCTCCGCAACCCCTCCTCCTCCTCCTCCTCCCCTCCCTCCGTCCGCGGCAGCCCCTTCCGTCTCGCTCCGCTTCCCCATCATCGCTCCTGGCATGTTATTCCCTCCTCTCCCAGAAGGGTTCGTCACCGACGTGAACGAACTGGAAAGTGAGCTCACCGACTGCCCTGAGCTCACCAACATCACCCCGTCCTGCGCCCCTCCTCCAGCGTTTCCGATGATGCTGTGCTGTTTCGGCGGGACCGCCGGGCCTTTGTTCGTGCTGTAATTGTACGGCTCGTTCCACGCTCCGGGGGAAAAAGTGGAGCCCTTCGGTCCGTTCCAGGAAGAGGAAGGTGTGTTTGAGCACAGCAGCCCAGACGTGTCCATAGTTCCTGGGTGAAGATGGTCCGGTGTGTTTCCTGTGGAGGAGGAGACAATTAATACGACTCGACTGATCGAAACAAACTCACATGACCTTATAGCAGATCTCCCTTCACAGCATGATATCGACTGTCTTGCTTACTTCAACAACAATATGTCCTTGAGATAAACGACACACTTTCTGGCTGCCAACTTATATCTGAAAACACTTCTGCACACTGACAGCACGTAATCCTTTACAGCACCAGACCTTCAGGATTCATTGCATTCTATTTACTACAAGATGTGAATGTTTGCTTTTTCATGTGTGCGTTTGGATTAATCAGTGAATGACTACTCATCTCGGGTGTTCCTGTGGCTGTGATTGGCTGTCGCAGGCTGCATCAAAATTCTTTTAATCACCAATGTCACATAATGGATCAAAATTCAAAATGGATCATCAAATGTTCGGAATCGGCCATGGACACGAAACAAACTACATGAAAAATGTTCAATGTTCATCATTCTTAATAACATTTTTTATTTCAGATACATGCTATTCTTTTTCTTGCCTGTCTGCAATCAAGGCCTTATTCAAGTTAAACTGTTTACATGAATACTTCATACCCTGCATTTGAGCATCCGTGTTGCAGTGAATAAATCAATTAGGCACGACAAGATCCTGGCTGCTGGCAACACGGCCCTTTATTATCCTTTTTTCTGTTGTGTTTTTTTGTTAAATTAAAAATTCAGATTTGTGAACGGCAGAGAGAAAAATTATGAAGATGTTTCCTGCCACAGTGAGCAGGATTGAGCCAAGTAGGAATATAAACATGCAATACTTTTTCGCAAGATAAAAATATTTGATCTTCTGTCGTTGTTTCACTAAAATACTAGAAACTTGGCTGTCATGGTCCCATCTCTGCCTTCTTCTTCCCAAGGTATCAAATGAGAAGGAAAATGTTTTCACAGCTTCAAAAAGCAGAAAACATCTTGTGAAGTGAAATCTAGAGCGTCTAAGGTTTCAACACCAACAGAGTCGCAGCTGACATTGGGGTTAGCAGTTAATGAGTAGAGATGTTTGTTTTTAGTGACCTGCACCACGGGAAGACAAGAGAAGAAGAAACGGAAAAGAGAAACACCGGAGGAGGGTAAGCGCTTCCTTTAATGGTGGAGCACACACACCTGCAGGTAAAGTCGTGTCGAGGTCAGAGTGGGTCTTCCTCAGGGGGAGGTTCTGGTGGAAAGTGTCCGTGACGGGTTCCAGGGAGCGGGGCTGGTGGGGGAAGGGGTCCCCCGGAGAGGGGGATGGGGAGTGCTGGAGGAGGTCGACACCGTGGAATTTCCCCGCTCTCCCTTCACCTGGAGGAGGAGCAGAGCAACAGCGAGGTCAGTGTGAGGGAAGGGAGAGTCATTTTACTTGACACACAGTAAATTCAATAAAACTCTGAATCCAATCATGTCACTGACATGGCAGTGAAGAATTAGATGAGGACTCTTGAGAGACAGAGATGTGTAGAGAGGAATGTGGTTCTGTCAGCAGCCCCTGATTTAAAGTTATTCTTAAAAGGGTGCAACGTTTTAAGAAATGTGATTTAGTGTTTTTATTACACTCAATGTAATAAAAACAGCGTGTCTCGCTCGGGTTAAATGGTATTTGGAGATGGACCAAGAACCACTAAAGTGGCTTCAAAATACATTGACACTGTGACATTGTGGAGAAGTGCGGAAACCAACATTGGCTGCGGATGCACGAGTCATCATTTTATTATGAAATCAATGTGATGTGAATCCTCGGAAATTGTTCAATGAAGCTTTGGTGAAAGTTCAAAAAGCAAGATCTTCTCTCTCACGTTTAATATTCATATAAAATTATTGTCAAACATGATCTGCTGCTTTTTCTTTTACCAAAATTATAGTTTTCATTCAAAAAGTACATGAAATAATCAATTCCATTTGCTTTTTTTCTGTTATGCTACCATCAATAAAACTCCACACTTCCTGCAAATGTTTCACAATAAAAGACCACAAGTAAAAAAGAAGCGATTTTAGCATCAGCAGCAGAATGTTTAAATCGATAACTCCTTTTTTTCAACTGGAGGAACATTGAAAATGACAAAGACAGCATTAAACTGTTGTAACTACATGCTTGAAAAGTCACACTTTTCCTTTTTCTTCATGCCATCATGAACCTACATGTTCTACATTTCTAATCCAGAGCGATTTACAGCAGACGCTGCTGAGAAACCTGCTGTTCTGTTGTACTTCCTGTCCTTGTGACGTCTCGTCGGAGCAGACAGTAATCCAATGAGTCATCGGAGGCAGCAGGTACCCACTTGATTACCTCGACGACGTGCGGCGCAGTCTCTCACTCGGCCGCATAATTCAGTCGGGCCTCTATTAAGCCATCGGCCCTGTTTTATAACGCCAGTCGTGTCGGTCTGCTGCTGACAATCTATGTCCTGCAAGAGAAACCGAAGCCGTTCAGAGAAGTTCCATTTACCTCGGAGAGTGAAGACAAGACGCACAGAATCAATGAGGCAAAACAAAAAAAGGAATCAAATTAAGTTGAATCAATGCAAAAGTGTGACGCAACCAGCACCAACACAAACCGAGTTATAGGAGCAACGCAGTGTTCATTGTGCAACCAGTGACGGCAGGTAAGCACTCAACATACAGATGTCCTGCGTTGAGTTTCTTCATGAATCAAGCGCCGAGTGTTGAATTCAATAACTGCTTGTTTTGGAAACTAACGTGACGCTGAATGGAAAACCAAAAACAAAGCGTAGGGAACCGTATTTTATAACTCCGACACGTTCACCTTCTCTTCCTCTACCTGTCTCGTCTGTCTTCTTCTTGCATCTCAAGGGGGGTTTGCAGTCACACATGACTCCACCCCGCCTTCCCTCCGTTCTGTTTGTACCGGTTTCCCCTGTTGCAGCGGCGAGGATGAATTATACATCCAAGCTATCGACCAACACAGAGTTACAACTGTTTGAGCTATCGGAGAGACCAAAGAGCAAACTAATAACAGAGGCGTTACATGATAAAAGCACAAAACATCTGCAGGAAAAAACAATCGAGTTCATCTGAAGTGATGCAGTTTTGAATCCACGTTTCCAGAACAAAAAGCTCCGGTGACCGGTGACAAGGTTTTGCACCAAAATGAATTTTGGAGGCTAGAAATCCAATTTGCTGGCTGGATAATCGTTAAGTGACTGATTTAAGTGAAAGCCACCAACCCTGGCAGACGTATCGTGGCGGCTTTTAAGTTATTAAAGAGAAAGAAAACCCTTTGCCGTCTATTCAGAATGAAGGGATCGTCCCACCTGTTTGTCTGCTCCTCTCATTGACTACCTGTCTTTTCATCTCGTCAGCAGTCTATCGGCCTCAGTCATTCATCCTCCGTCTGTTTCTCCACCAATCTGTCTCTAGAGTTCACCGAGTGCCATTTAACAGCTGTTCCCTTTCTGCGCATGACAAAATAAGAGTGCTTGACATCTACCGCCATCCAGCAGAGACGAAGCTATGACTCAACCATTGAGCGGGGATAGATATGACTTCCTGTCTGGCTGTCATGCATTCAGCCACTTCCTGCTGACCCGACTGCCTCGTTTATCCTCATTACATCCAGTCAAAGGGACAATATTTCGACAGTTTTAGGCAGCAAGCAACGTGACATTCATGCCCGTCTTTCTTTCAGGACGCCGTCGGCCTCGTCTCTGATCGAGCCGCCGTTCAGAGGCTGCGAGTCTTTTGTGTTGCTCCTGCAGCCATGAACAACAGACGCTATTTCAACTATCAGCAGCCTTCGCCAGAGAGACAAGACAGTGATTCTTTCATCACAGTGTCTCTTCAGGGTGGCCCTGGCTTCACAGTTACAGGTTAAAATGAGTCCTCCAACCACAGAAGAACCATTTTGTTTTTCAATTACTCACCCGGTGTTACCACAGGGCCCTGCAGCGAATGAGGAATCAAAACACGGAATCTGTCCTATTTTTGGGGGGTTCTCTTGTGTTTAAAAAACCTTCATAAAAGAGCAATTTTTGGGGAAAGGGGTATGTGTTTCTGCTAAACTCCCCAATCACACTCCATCCAGGACTGCATTGACGAAATGCCTGTTTTATAGTCTACGATTCTTTTCCTTCTAGTTGTAAATGATGTCTGCGAGCCTTATTATTGACCGCTTCTGTAGAATTAATGAACAAAGTTACAGGCTTAACAAAAAAAGTAGCGACTGCACAAAGATTTGACTGCACAAAGACAACATTTACATACCAACTGGATCTTTGTCTGACCAACATGCCCCAAAAAAAAGGACTTGGAATGAGTTTAGAGACGGACAAAAGCCATGTTGTTTTTAGCCATTTAAGGGATTTTTGACAAAAACAATTTCTTTCTCTCTCTCTCTCTCTCTCTCTCTCTCTCTCTCTCCTAACTCTATTTCTATCTCTTTCCACCAACTTCAATCAAATGATGCACCTGCATTTAGTCTATTAGCTTCCTAAAGACAGCGATTAGATAAGTGTTGCTGCTTGTGTTTCAGTTTACAGCCATGAGGTGCACGTTCATTACAAATGTAGATGGAGTTCCTGCACTTATACATCGTGCACAGGTTCACATTTAAGATCAGAAATCAACGGATGCTCTTCAATGAATGTGTGTGATTTATGAAAGAGCTAAATAATTGCACAGGCAACGACTAAAATGTCCCTGAAATCAAATATTAGGGACGTTATAAATTGACAGTGGAAAAACTGTCTGTCTGCCTACAGCCTGTCTGCCTGCCTGTCTCTCAGCCTGTCTGCCTGCCTGTCTCTCAGCCTGTCTGCCTGCCTGTCTCTCAGCCCTCTCTGCATTCACATCTTCACAGAGTTTCAGCCATTCATGAAAATTGAAGTGCAGGAGGAAGGAGGAAGGAGGAAGGAGGGAGGAGGGAGGAGGGAGGAGGGAGGAGGGAGGAGGGAGGAGGGAGGAGGGAGGAGGGCGCTGTGACAAAAACGATCCCTCATTATCCTTCATTCATCATCCTTTCATCCCGCATCCCTCCAGCTTCCTCTTCTCTCGTTCTGTCTTTCCTCAAACTGCATCTTCCGTCCTTCACCGACTTCTCCCTTCTTCTTCTTCTTCTTCTTCTTTCTTCTTTCACTCACTTTTTCTTCCGCTACCGTTTCTTTTTATTCCTCTCTCTCTCTCTTCTTTCTCTTTTTTATTTTAGGGAGGAGAGAGGAAGAGCGGCGAGTTACCATGGCAACAGCAAGCTGGCTGCAAAAAGCTACCTGTTCGCAGAGAAAGAGAGCGAGGGAGAGGGAGGGAGAGAAAGAGAGAGGGGGAGAGACAGGGAGCAAGATAAAGAGAGCGAGAGAGGGAGAGAGAGAGAGGGAGGGAGAGAAAGAGAGAGAGAGAGAGAGAGAGAGAGAGAGAGAGAGAGAGAGAGAGAGAGGGAGGGAGAGAAAGAGAGAGAGAGAGAGGGAGGGAGAGAAAGAGAGAGGGGGAGAGACAGGGAGCAAGATAAAGAGAGCGAGAGAGGGAGAGAGAGAGGGAGGGAGAGAAAGAGAGAGAGGGGGAGAGACAGGGAGCAAGATAAAGAGAGAGAGAGAGAGAGAGAGAGAGGGAGGGAGAGAAAGAGAAAGAGAGAGAGAGACAGCAGGAGAAAGAGAGAGAGAGAGAGACGGTGATATTTTATAGTTTTTTTCATTGTCAAACAACAATGACCTGATCCTAACAAAGACTTATAGAATACATCTTATTCCTTTGTGCTCACAGATCCATTGTTGTCCAGAAATGATCAATGAGCCGCACGACAACTACAGCAGATGTGTATTAATCCTCCGCCGGAAATAGTCCCCAACAAACGAGGGCCGCCCGCAGAAAGAACGATGACCACAACGATGAATACGTTGTTTAAAAAGATGAAGAATGAAAGCTGAATCAAGTGCTTCATGAATGTTGTAGCGTGTTCACTGTGGAAGGCCGTTAACTCCCGTTGTTTGCTTTAAAACACGACAATAACTGACCCGCTTCTTTTTAACATTCACGTCTTCCGAAGGACCCAACAGGCTTTGAGGCCGAGACCACAGACGGGGAAGTCGGAGTTCACATGAAGACACAATTAACTTTTCCTTTTCATGAGATATGTTGACGATCAGATAAGAGATCAGAGTAAACATGATGTCCTCAAAGTACTCCTCTGTCTCCCTCTCTTCCTCTCTCTCTCAGAAGGAAGAGAGTACCCAAGTACCACGCCACAGGCATGCATCATTATACCTGACCTTCTACTGAGGAGAGGGGGGGAGGGGGGGAGACAGAGAGCAGGAGGAAGAGACACTTAACCGTAGATGTGTGTGTGTGCGCGTGTGTGTGTGTGTGTGTGTGTGTGGGTGTGTGCGCGTGTGTGTGTGTGTGTGCGCGTGTGTGTGTGTGTGTGGTTACAAACACTTAAGAGACATGAGAATAAGAAGGCGACGCAAGCTAAGTTCAGGACCATTTCTAGCATTTAGGAGGTTATTTTAAAATGAAAGTCGTGTTTCTACTACTTCAACGACTACGAAGCAATGATTACAGCAAGTCATTCAAGCTGTACTGCACTCGAAAGAGAGAAAAATAGACATTTATTTAGCATTTTCCTTTCCGTGTAATTTCCCATGACTCTCACGTCTACTGTCACAGGAAGAACCGACTCCCCACAGAACAGCATCAAATGTGTGAATCGTATTTCTGCTCTGAGGCATTAAGAACAAAGTCAGCCATGTTGTTTTCTTTCACAACAACAAAGCGATGACAGCACTGACATCAAATAACCCACAGACGTTATTTGCATATTTTCTAATCACACTGATTCAAAACGCTGATTGATCAGCAACTTCTCAACACGCCCTTCATCACGTCTTCCTGAAGTTCATGTGTACTTTTCAAACACCCAAGAAGAGAATGGATTTCACCTCTTTAATAATCTAAATTAGAGAGTGAAAGTCATCCTCAACGAAGTACCCGTTACTCCAAACGTGACCTCCCGCTGTTGTTTCGCGTCCTACCGGTGACGTCGAGCGGTAAGAAGTGACCCGGCGTCCGCCTCCCGAGCTGCCAGCGCGGTTTGTCTGCGACGGGCGGTCCGGTGGTTGCGGAGGCGGCCGTGGTGCTGCTGGTGTTGCTGCTCCGACCCGGCGGGGGGCGATCCGAGCCGCGGGGCGACGGGGTCGGGGAGGGGGAGGGGCTGGTCGCGGACCTCAGTCCAAACACAGAGGAGGTGGTTTCATCGTCGTAGAGCTGTTTGGACGCCGGCTAGAAGAAGAAGAAAGGGAGCGTGAGACGTGGGGAGCAATCGTTGCACCACCAGCACCACCAGCATCACCAGCATCAAAGGCAGATGTGTGGCTTTCCAGCTAAATGCTCCTTTGACTTTGAAAGCTGCAGAGTTGGGTGCTAAGATGAAGGGCCGATGTGAATGCTTTCAATCTTCTAGAGTTATGCTTTAAATCCTTCTAAACACAAATGCACAATTAGTTCTGGCCTGTTTCCTTCTTGGTCTCAAACTGTTTTGAACAACAAATCCCAGAGGGAAGAGGACATTGTTGTAGATTTAATTATCTCGCACCGTACTTCAAACTTCCTTCAAAGCTGATGTTTCTGGCTCATTTAGCAAACTAAAGAACTCAACTTTTTCTTCTTTAAATCGGTGTAGAAAAAATTTAATTACAGCAAAAATCAATACAACCGAGGAGGCGAGAGAGCCCGATGGAGGTCAACTGCTCCTCTACTTCCACAAGAACAGAATGTTCAGCTCTCTTTAAGCTGCTGCAAAGCCAGTGGGAGGAAGGAAAGGTAAAGTAGATAAGAAACGACAACAAACACAGTACGTGTCTCCTGATTTACATTCATATAGCCAGGCCATGAAACCCAAACAGCTTCAGAGGGTGAACACTTCAGTCCGCAGCCTCTTCCATGAAATACATGTGAGAAAAACCACGTGTATGTACTGTGTGATTTCAGATATCTCGGAGAGAGAGGCATTCACTTAACCGAGCTGTTTAACAGCTTGCCGACAGGAAACGGAGCGCCAGTACGCAGGAAGTGTGCGGCCATCTTGCAGTAAAAATCACCGCGTGAGTCCATCAAGCTGCCGCAACGACACAGTTCAACATAAAGTGAGAGGCAGAGGAGGAAAGACGAGGAATGTCTGTTTCATCCTTTGTACTTCTTCACACGTCGCGTTTCAAAGAGCGTGAGCTGACTGACTGACGGCACTGTTCTCATGTCTGATCAAGCGTCGGAGATCTTCCCGGCTGGAAGGCACCAAATGATTTGGTGCTTGTTGATGGAAAACCTGCCGAGAGCGTGAAAAGGATGACGACTAATTCTGACGAATGTAACAAAAGGGGGCGGGACATATTGTACGATAGCCTTTGATATAAAAAGGGACGACAACAAAGGCAACGAGGCATTTTGTCACAACATGAGTATTCGCTGCGGCAGTGTTAGCGACGCTGAAATGAGTGCTTCAGTGAGGCAGGGAGCCAGACTTCCACTCAAAATAACTTTACAACACAAGAGTGCTTCAGGCCTACAACCAGGAAATGACTTGCAGTCAACGTTGTTGTTTTTTAATGGGCTTTTGGTTGGAAACCTGAAATCAGGTCTGTGGTTAACAAGCTGAGGAGTGTGTGTGTGTGCGTGTGTGTGTGTGTGTGTGTGTGTGCGTGTGTGCGTGTTCACCAGGAAGATGAAGTCCGATCTCTTGTTGTTGAGGGAGACGGGCGATCGGCTGAGTGAGGTGGACGCGTCGTCGGAGCTCTGCGAGGACGGATGCCGGAAAGTCTGACCGGTCAGCTTGGTGTCGTACAGCTGCTCCTCAAAGTCTGCACACACACACACACACACACACACACACACACACACACACACACACACACACACACACACACACAGAAACAAAAGTCAGTTAGCATCAACAACAGTGCACAGACGCACACACCAGATCTCCTTTCTCTCGTGGCCGTGAGCGGAGATCCAGTTGGACTCCTGCTCTGCATCACCTCCTGTTTCCCTCCTGCAACTTCTGCCGTGCAACCTTAAAGGACTCCTTACGTTTCTTCCTGATCCTCTGCTTGTTCTTGATTCTCTCCTTTCATTCGTTCCTTCTCTTCAACTCCATCTTTCCCTTTTCTTTCCGTCCCGTTCCTTCTTTCTCTCCCGATATCTGTCTGTTTTCTCCCTCTCTGGCAGCTTAGACTGACTCTCCCTCAGGCCATTGTAAACAGATTCCTAACCCCCACCTCCCCCCTTCTTCCTCCCCCCTACACACACACACACACACATTCCCCCTCAAACCCCCCTCAGCCAATCCTTTACCCCAAAACACACTCCCAACCCACTCCCCATTCATCCCTAAAGCTCACACACACACACACACACACACACACACACACACACACACCCCGACATCATCCTGCTGTCAGCTTCAGTGGAACAGCAGCGTCAGTAAGGCACAGCGTTCTGGGTTGAACTTGCTCTCTGGAACAATATGGATTCTTTGCTGGTGGCGTGTCGTTGCCTAGTGATCGTGACACATCTGTGCATATTGTCATTCTGTGATATGAGGGAACGGAGTCATCAGTGGGACTTTAAACAGCAATCAAAGGCGCTCCTATTCAGCATCCAAGCATCAGTCGACACATGTATACTGTATATGTAATCCCACTTATATGCCGGCGTTGGATTGGTTCGCTGCTAACGGATCACCATCATTTACGGCACAAAGGAAGTGGGTCACAGCCAGAACAGGAAGAGGAAAACACTTTTGTTTTCCCCGGGAGCCATCAGCAGCTATACCCCGTTACCAAAGAGTATGGCTGTAACTTCTTGGTGGTTACGATCCCCAGCAGCAGAAATGGCAGACGGTGGAACAACAACAGTTCTGTGGGAAAACGTTTTCGTGCCGAGTTGCGAACTTTTTCCCAACGAAAGCAGCACGAGCTCCAAAAGACAAAGACTGATCTGATCTGAGCGACATTCAGAGGAACGACAACATGATCTATCGGCATGCGTCTTGCTTTCTCCCCGATGGTCTGAATAAATCGCTAAATGTGTCGCTAGCAGGCTAACGGAAAACGGTTGTCTTTACAAAATACATATTGGTTTTGAGAATCGAGTACATTTATTTACTCAAATACAAATCAATTTATCATAAATGTCCAATTCGAAAAGGTAAGGAAGGTGTGAGGACTTGAATGAATGCTAATGTTGCTCTCGATCTGCTAAAATAGTAAAAATTGACAGTTTGCCAAAACAACTTTTTACAGCGACAATTTGTTGTTCTGCTGCCCCAAGAAGCCAAAGATCACCAATGAATGCTGCTTTAAATGCAGTTCTATCACAAAATGGAAAGCAGTTTGGAACATCCAGGGCGAATGCTTCTGTTTTATAAGCCTCAAGACTTCGCGCCTGCTAAGCACATTCAAAAAAGTCCGTAGTCTACAGAACGGGGAAAAGTTTGTCAGGTGTCAGAGTCGAGCGAGCGAAGGCAACGTGGGAGTGTTTTGGAGTCATGAAGAGAAATTAATAAGCAGCAGCAGCACCACAAAAACACGAGGAGATAATGATGAGTTTCTTTGGATGCGGGCGGGCGGGCGGGTCCACCCACACACACGTTCTGGGCACTTTTCTTTTTAATGGCTTTTGGGATCGTTGTTGTTGACATCTCCCCTCCGCTCAACTAACAAGTGCCGGCAGCGGGAAAGCATCTGTAAGAGCTCGCCCGATCTGTTGTGTAATTACGCCTCTAAACTTCAGAGGAAGCACGGGGCAGCTCCTGCTGCGCACACACACACACACACACTCACACACACACACTCACACACACACACACACACACAGCTTTTGCATAAATGCATCAATCAATGGCGTTGTGCAGGACGTTGTGCCTTCTTGACAAAGGCAGCGCAGAGACGATGCACTTCTTCCCGCTCTTACCTTTCACAATAAAAGCCTTTTACATACAACATTCACAGGCGATTCTTCTGCGTTTTCGTGCCGTTCATTCGTCTCTCCTCCCTTTATCTGAAGGCCTTCATGCTGCTCCTGGTTCTGCGTCCCAATCGAGGGACTCTGACTTTCCACAACTTTCCACCATATGTTCACAGTTTTTGGCCATTGCCATCTTTAATTTGGGCCGTCGCCATCTTGGATTTTGGCTTTTGACTCTAAATAGAGCATAATGTACTAAATGAACATCATGCTGTGTTGAAGACTTGAAACTAGAGATTGAGACATAAACTCATGTTTACAATGTTTACTGAGGTAATAAATCAAGAGAGAAGTAGAGTCATTTTCTATAGACTTCTATACAACCAGAGGAGTCGCCCCCTGGTGGACAGTAGAGAGAATGCAGCTTTAACACCTGAAGCTTTGGCTTCACTCTGCAGAACCGGTGTATGCCTTCTGGTGACAACTACTGAAATAACTTCATTAATGGTTAATTAATCATTTACAAATGCTTTATATTCCGCTATAACCATTAATAACAACTTTTGTGTTGTGAAATTGTACAAAAAAAACATTTTCCATTGGAACACTGTCTTTTCAGCTCTTGATGGATTATTATACGAACCCTGTAATGACCTTTCAGCATTTTCAACTGGAGATGATATGTTAACCTTTGCTGTTAATTGAAGTGAGAAATGATTCTTTCAATGAATGCCTTTATTAACATGCAGAATGTACGGTCGTTGCATCAGTTGTCTCTCGTTGAAACCAAACTATTCTGTTTGCAATTAAAGTTTGGACATAAATATTGACATTGACGTGATAAACTGAGAACCTTCTCTTCACTGTGCATTTGCCAGTTCCTCAGGAAGCTCTGAGACGTTTCTAGACGTTGCTTTAAGACAACACGTCCCTGGCTATTTGTATTCATAGAGGCATATTACACACCCGGTGCTCGTGATCGAGAACTGTCTATTTTGCAGTGTTAAAAATAATTGAGCCTCGCTGCTGGCATGCAAAACAGCAGGATCAGCCGCTCGGTGAGCAGAGAGCAGAAGCCAAAAGTCATCTCATTCAGACTGCAGCGACCCAAAGGAGCGAGCCGTCAGCAAGTCCGAAGACACAGGGGGTGAACAGACTGACAGAGAAGAGGCAGAAAGGTACTTGGTAAGACCCGGGAAAAGACTGTGGTTTCGGTAAAAGTAAGCATGTTTGCTCCGTGACAAATCTCCAGAACAACAAGTCAACGATGACTTGGTTTCACACGGGACACAAACAACGATCTCCCGAGGGAAAGTCCTGTTTGTTTGACCCGTCAAACCTCCACCAACCCTCCCTACGGACCGACTCGGTGTCATGTCATCAGTTGCTGTGATCGTCTAGTAAAGACACGGATGGATTTACATTGGAGTTCGTTGAAAGCCTAAAGGGGCCTCGGGCGTCGATATCAGACGCCAAGGGCCGCTGACCAAGCGTTCAAGATGGAAGTGAGAAGAGGTCGTCATAAAAGAGATGCAGAAGAAGAGGAAATAAGAATAATGATGAAGGAAGGGTATGAAATAAGAGAAAAACGGTAATCAAGGAGCTAAATTGGATCAAGTCACAGATGCAGGAAAATGACACGAGAGAAGAGGTAGAAGGTGAAAGGGGGACAAACTTCAAAGAGTTGTGAAGTGGTCAGTTGCTAATCTGTCCCCAAAATCATGCAATGATCATCAATAAATCCATTGTGATAAACAAACCTCTTACGGTACAAATCATCAGAAATCAATACCCAATGTCAGAAGTGGAATGTATTCAAGTACTGAAGCACAATTTCGAGGTACTTCTACTTTAAATGAATGTTTCCATTTCTACGACATGTTGGTGGAAAACTATATAAATGATTGTGCTGAGTGAGCTTTTACATACAAAACATATAATCCACAACACATCTTTAAATAATATGATTAAAATAACCAAAATGGTCAATTTGCTCTGTTTTTTAACAGCTACAAAGTTGAACATGCTGCTGAAGCAGTCACGCATCAGTACCATGCTCATGGAGTACTTTTAGTTCTGATACTATGAGTGCATTCTGCTGACAACTCTCCCTTACGTCTACTTCAGTTAGAATTCAGTGGCAGCTTTTACTCACATCGAGGGTCCGGATTCTTCCTCCACCACTGCCAAGTTATTTACTCAGCCTCCTGCAGAACCAGCTCGTAAAGAAACTCAACTTCTCAAGTAGAACGTGTGAAAGCGCGGCGTGGAACCGGCTGGAGTGTGAGTCCTGAGAAGCAGCAGCTACTAAAGCGGACGGTGAGGGAAGGTAAACAGTCGCAGAGCCACGCTTCAGAGAGCAGCCATGGCTCCACGAAGTGCATGACTGCAGGGCACTGTGGTGGGAAAACGAGGGGGGGGGGGGGGGAGGGATGCTATTGGGGGAGCGGGGTGTGAAGGTATGCCGGTCACTCCCACTAATGCACACACACACACACACACACACAGCATTAAGTACGACCTACCCCCGCCCCCTTTTCCTCTGTCCAGACAAGCAGGCCAGGCACTCATGCATCACTGACCTGCATAGTGTGTGTGTGTTTGTGTGTAGGTGTGCATGTGTCTCTAATTTAGGAGCTGGTGTGAATTGTGCTGTGAGTGCACAAATGTGTGTGTGTGTGTGTGTGTGTGTGTGTGTGTGTGCTCGTGTTTGAGCCCCGGAATGCGCTCACATATCAACATGTGTGTGAATAAACGTTCAAATGTAATTTAACAACTTTCTACGGACAAAAATCTGCATATTTGTGTGTGTGTGTGTGTGTGTTTGTGTGTGCGTGTGTGTGTGTGTGTGTTTACAGTGCACCCATTCACAGATAAACCCAACCATTCTTGACAATATGCGCCCCGGTCGTGTCAAATGTGGG
Organism: Melanostigma gelatinosum; assembly: GCF_949748355.1. Classification (NCBI taxonomy): domain Eukaryota; kingdom Metazoa; phylum Chordata; class Actinopteri; order Perciformes; family Zoarcidae; genus Melanostigma; species Melanostigma gelatinosum. Next base: position 2,458,766 of record NC_136656.1, read on the forward strand.
TCACCCTTTCTTCTCCCCTCCACGAAGACCTAATGTGACCTAGAAGGACAGATCAGGTCGGTTAGTGGTCTCGTTTATGTCGGTCACGAGAATGGTGGTACGGGGCACAGATTTCAGCTCTTGTCAGTTCATTTTCTCACATTTGCAGACGACTACCTGCTGTTTGTATCGTCAATTGCAGAGAACAAAGAAAGTTTCTCCTGTTGTGTGTTCTTTGCTTCAAACTACAGACGAACAGCTGAAATTGTGTTTTTGGTTCTTAAAAGTGAACCTAAGACAGGTTGCAACTGGCATTGTGAACCTGTAATTCGCTGCCCGATTCAGAGATTTTTGCAGCAATGATTGAAGTCTATCATCCCACCTGACATCTCTTAGGAACAACAAAACCTGACTTCTTGAGATCAATCCCGAATCTGATTAGACAAATTATGTTTTATAGTTTTATCCAGTTCTTGCTTCCTGTCTCATCCTTGTTCAGTGACTTTTGTATTGGAAAAAGTCCTTTTCAGTTTCGATGCTATTACCTTTACGAGCAATGCTATTTCAGTTATTGGCCACAGTCTCCATCACCCGTGCTGATCTAGCTCCAGTTTGAGAGAACAGGTCCAGCTGATTTTTGGAATGCATTTTGAGGAAACAGTAAGGCATCATGACCCCTGTGTTGAAATTCCCAACGGCAACAACGGACGCCGTGCCAACGGTACACATAAAAATGGCCGCCGCTCTGACCATCCTGCTTCGATGTGTCACTCAAACCTGAAGCTCTGCAGAGAGACAATCGGAAACAGAGAGAGGGAGAATGATAGATGAACAGACTTATTACCTGAAGAGAAGTGAGAATAGTTTGTGGTTCAGAAACAGACTATAAAGGTCACTCTGTAATAAAAGTTCAAACAATCCATAAACCCTTCAGAAAAGGCTCCGCTCGCTGTTTGAGCTCTCTCTTCATGAGACAATTTTGTCCACAAATGCTAAACGGCTGCTTAAATGAAACGCCGTGTTAACAAAGCATTTGCATAAAATAATTGTAAAAGGCCTTTAAACTCGACACGCTCAGTATTTGTCATAGAGTCAGCGGGGTGTACCCCATTTAAATCAACTAGTGCTGTGGCCTCCAGTGTTGCTGGAACCGCTCATCCAAACAACTTCACACTCGACACAGCATGTAGTTGGGTCCTCAGCAACACACACGCCAAGTGTGAAGTCGATCGGACGAACGGCTGTCGAGACAATCGAAGGACAAACACACATCCATCCATAGACCATCCATCCGTCCATCTTAGTTTGATACATGGAGATGAAATTGAAAAAAACACAGTATTTGTAAAAGCTAATTAAATCAAAACATACGCACTGCTTGAAAAGCCTGAGGCTCAAATTATATAAATATATTAAAAAAGAAAAATGAATCATTTAATCAACAGTACATCATTTATTAAAGTTGACGTCTCTTTTTTTTTAAAGGGCGACATGTTATACAGGAACTAAATCCTCCCCGTGAGATTATAGAATGGAAACGACGCCGACACATTCTCCTGACTCAGCATTCTCCACCTGATCGATGCTGCACCTGTTCTGTAATGTATATATCGATCACAGCAGAACCTCATCGGCTCTGCGGAGAGAACAGCTCAGACCTTCCTCTGGAACAATTAAAGGGCCACTGTGACATCTTTTAAAGTCAAGTCAGTGCGGCCGGGGGAAAGTCTACCGGACTGTTTGCACTGACTCGGAGCTCCTCTGACACACTTAAAGGGTTACTGTGACATTTTAAAGTTCAGTCGGATACACCACCTCGCATTGTCCACTGTGAGGGAAAGGTCACAGCACTTCAAATACTTGGGAGAGTGCTGCCGCAGAAGATAAGATATGGTGAGATGGACCGAAGCACACTGATCCGCACAAAGAGAGGAGAAGAAAGCGAATAAAGAGTATTTATTGTGCTACTGCTGATGCAGTATAATCCTGGCCTTGAGTTTTAAATAAAAATGAGAGCAGACGACAGCTAGCTCTTATCTCGCTCTAAGCACCGATGATACCGCTGACCTCCACTGGGAAAGAATATATTCCAGCCCGAAGTGTGCCACAGCTTTGAATAGGAGTGTGTGTTAAAGCCAGTATCACAGCATCTACAGCTTATGGTATATGGCCCAGAGTATGCAGGAATGTTTGCGTACTCTTGGTCAGTTTGTCATAGTTTTCGCCCCTTAATACAACAGCATATAATGATATAAATCCACAGAACTCTACAACACAATACATCATTTGTACCTGCTCGTTAGACGACATGGCAGTGCTTTCACTGTTAAAAACATCAGTTTTTCCTATGTGACCACGCAGTTCCAACATCTTAGAAAGCCTTCAGAGAAGAGTGACGCTTGTTATTAGGGATTGTCACGATCTGATGTCAAATATAAGTATTGTGGCTATTTTTAACTGATCAGTATCGGCTGTATTGAGCTATTGAGCCCGATCCGATTCTTTGTTTTATGTCAGCTCTGAAACAGGTGTTTTGCACGACAATGCCAACTCCCCAACTCCCCAACTCTCCAACTCCTCAACTTTCCAACTCTCCAACTCCTCAACTTTCCAACTCCCCAACTCTCCAACTCCCCAACTTTCCAACTCCCCAACTCTCCAACTCCTCAACTTTCCAACTCCCCAACTCTCCAACTCCCCAACTTTCCAACTCTCCAACTCCTCAACTTTCCAACTCCCCAACTCTCCAACTCCCCAACTTTCCAACTCTCCAACTCCTCAACTTTCCAACTCCCCAACTCTCCAACTCCCCAACTTTCCAACTCTCCAACTCCTCAACTTTCCAACTCCCCAACTCTCCAACTCCCCAACTTTCCAACTCTCCAACTCCTCAACTTTCCAACTCCCCAACTCTCCAACTCCCCAACTTTCCAACTCTCCAACTCCTCAACTTTCCAACTCCCCAACTCTCCAACTCCCCAACTTTCCAACTCTCCAACTCCTCAACTTTCCAACTCCCCAACTCTCCAACTTTCCAACTCCCCAACTCTCCAACTTTCCAAATCCCCAACTCTCCAACTCCCCAACTCTCCAACTCCTCAACTTTCCAACTCTCCAACTCCCCAACTTTCCAACTCCTCAACTTTCCAACTCCCCAACTCTCCAACTCCCCAACTTTCCAACTCTCCAACTCCTCAACTTTCCAACTCTCCAACTCCCCAACTTTCCAACTCTCCAACTTTCCAACTCTCCAACTCCCCAACTCCCCAACTTTCCAACTCTCCAACTTTCCAACTCTCCAACTCCCCAACTCCCCAACTTTTCAACTCCCCAACTCCCCAACTTTCCAACTCTCCAACTCCCTAACTTTTCAACTCCCCAACTCTCCCCAACTCCACATCAAGCTTGTGGCTTTTCTGTAATGGATAACACAACATTCACACATCGGTATCTCGGGCCCTCTGGCTACTGTGTGACCAGCATCGGACGACACTTTTTGATGACAGTTAAGAGCTGTTGGCCGACGCCGAGCGTGTCAATCTCAGCGAGTTCTTTCTGCTCATTTATTCAACGGGTATCCCCAGCGAAGAAATTGTATTGGATGGATTAAGATATTCCTATAACACGGTAGCACTCACCAAATTACATTATGAAACCTGAGTAAGTATCGTGAAGTTTACCAAACAACATCCCGAATGTAATGAAAAACCTTGTAATACGAAATGTGCAACGCAAACAATACCTGCATCACTGCAGTTTACTCACAGTGTCGATTTCTGGATATGGACGCAGGTTCAAAGTGTCCTTTGAATTAGTGGTGGATTCTTTTGACACAACGCTTGAGAGGAGGAACAGACGTGATCAAAAGACCGTCCCGTCCTTCATCTTCCCAGAGACTCGCCTCTAATCCTACAAACTGCTGCTTGCACAACTACTCAGTCCGCCTTCTGATCGGCGAACGGGAAACAAAATCTAATTTAAACTGCTCCGACATTAACTCTCCAACCTGGAAATAGCAGGAAGCGCTGCAGTAAACGGTGCAGATGAATGTGCACGACACGCCATTCGTCTCAATTTGTTAACAGCACGGATGCGTCCGTGAGGTCTTTAATCCAATTTTGACTTCTCATCATTAGTAGAAGTCAGGTGCTGCCTACCCACCGCAGCACTACTGGGTTCTGTGTTTGTGTACACTTGGTTTGAACAATATAATCTGCTGTTGATTTAAAGGTTTGCACACACATACGTTACCTGGCCGCTCATATTATATGACGACAGATGTTTCTATTTTAATAGAAGACAGTAAACGTCTTCCTGTCCAGCATTGCTTCTAACATTTATTGTGAATTATATCAACTGGTAATTCACATATCAGAGATTATCTACAACAAGGCCGGCTGTAACTGCTTATGTCATCGGTTTAATGTTAATGGCAGATCAACACACTCCAAAATAACAAGCCTCTACTTAATCAGCAGAAACAGAAATGCTGCGTCGAGTTAAACTCGTCATACACGTCCTGTGAATACGTGTGCGTTGTTCAAACACAGTTACCTGCACTAAACAGAATGTCAGTGAAATGTCGAGTGCTGAGGAGGCGGTCGAGGATGAATATTTGAGCGTCGCTTAATGGATCGTGTACGTGCAAATATCCGGTCTGGTCGGTTAATGGATGGAACGAGCTCAACTTTAAATACAAAAGTTCACTGAAAGAATCATTTCAATATTTCTTTGCTGTTGATTATCGGATCGTAGAAACAAACATACACAATGCAAATCTGTCTGCTGTAAAGCTTTCATAAGCATGCAGAGTGCAGAGGAGAAGTGAGAAATGTTCCTTTTATCAACCGGTTTTAAACACAATATATCTGCCGTCAGTAGAATACTGAGCTTTAAATATATTACATATCACTACAAAAGAGCAGCATATGAATATTTTAACATGGCAACCAAAAAACCTTGAGCTTCAGTTGCAGACGGAAAACACGAACACGTTAATGTTATTTAAAGGTAAAAAATGTAAAAGTATTGGGACAAAACTACTCAATTCAAGTAGGGTCATCTTCTCATAGACTTCTATACAACCAGAGGAGTCGCCCCCTGGTGGACATTAGAGAGAATGCAGCTTTAAGACACTTGCATGCAGCCTGCTTTTGCTTTGCAACAGTTTCATAGACACGTAGGCTATAATGCAGAACATAATGAAGTGCAAAGACATTGTTCTTGGGCTTTATATTACGTGTATCCAGCAATTTGTAGTCGTTCCTCGGAGAGGAGGAGAGGAGGAGAGGAGAGGAGAAGAGGAGGGGAGGAGAGGAGAGGAGAGGAGAAGAGGAGGAGAGGAGAGGAGAGGAGAGGAGAGGAGAGGAGAGGAGAAGAGGAGGAGAGGAGAGGAGGAGAGGAAGAGAGGAGAGGAGGGGAGATGAGAGGAGGAGAGGAGAGGAGAGGAGGGGAGAGGTTGTAAAATTGTCAATAGTTCAACATATTTATATGTAAAACGTAGACCCTCCATTTATTTTCCCACTTTGGTAACACTTGTGGGCACTTGGAGACATTTTGGATATAAATATTCCATTGTTTTCCAATTTATGTAAAATAAATTATCAAAGAAATTCAACATTCGTTTTCTTTTCTTCCTTTTCATGATTTGTGTTATTATAACTGTGTTATTCTTCACAAAATACATCTTTGAGTTACATCTTTGAGTTCCCTCTACTTCTAGTCATGATTGCGATGTTTCCACTTTATTATTGCAGAGAAAATCAAGACCACAGAGAGAAAGACGTGACGGCCCAAAGCGGCTTCAGAGGTTCAACCGAAGCAGCGCAGACCACGTGAAGCCTTTTCACGTTTTATGGAAGTTTCTTTAAAGACAATGAGAGACAACAAATTCCATCATTTAGTCTGGAGGACTTGTTGAATGGGGCGAGTTAATTACAATTCAAGACAATCAGGAGTAGAAACAGAGGCACAAAAGCGTCGCTCGTATGGAGAGAACCTGCATGCTGATCGCTCTATTTCACTGTTGCCCACTTAGGGAGCCACGGTGAACCGCGGCACATCCGTCTAACACCGGAGGACGGCAGCCAGCTTCATAAATATGAAGGGCAGAGTGCTGAGGAGCGGGGAAGGAGGATGAATATTTTACCAAGCCGAGGCCAGTGGGAGACAGATGCCGGGGATGGCCAGAGAGAGAGAGAGAGAGAGAGAGAGAGAGAGAGAGAGAGAGAGAGAGAGAGAGAGGGAGGGAGAGAGAGAGAGAGAGAGAGAGAGAGAGCGAGAGAGAGAGCGAGAGAGAGAGAGGGAGGGAGGGAGGGAGGGAGGGAGGGAGAGAGGGAGAGAGAGAGAGACAGAGGGAGAAAGAGAGAGAGAGAGAGAGCGGGAGAGAGAGACAGAGGGAGAGACAGAGGGAGAGAGAGAGAGAGAGAGAGAGAGAGACAGAGGGAGAGACAGAGGGAGAAAGAGAGAGAGAGAGAGAGAGAGAGAGAGAGAGAGAGGGAGGGAGAGAGAGAGAGAGAGAGAGAGAGACAGAGAGAGACAGAGAGAGACAGAGAGAGAGAGAGAGAGAGAGAGAGAGAGAGAGACAGAGGGAGAGGAAGAGAGAGAGAGAGAGAGAGAAGAGAGCGAGAGAGAGAGAGAGAGAGAGAGAGAGAGAGAGACAGAGAGAGACAGAGAGAGAGAGACACAGGGAGAGGAAGAGAGAGACAGAGAGAGAGAGAGAGAGAGTACAGCTGGTTGCTTCAGTGTTATATAACACACACACCCAAGCAGATGGACACACACAACACAAACGGACACTGGTGTACAAACTGGAAACACACATGGGACCCGACAGCGAAACGTGCGCAGCAATAAAAAAGCAGAGTGACAAAAGAAATTAAACACAAACGACAGAAGAGATGAATGGCCACACATGTTCTGTAAACACACACACACACACACACACACACACACACACACACACACAGGCTTGTAGCTGCTGTCCACCCACGACTGCATTCATCCATCTTATTTTCATGGTACACAAAATGCCAGCCCGTCTGAGAGAATAACTCTTCATGCACACGTGAAAAACACGGGCGTGCAGAATATAAAGACACGGCAGAGGACCAAAAGAAAAGAGGAACAAGAGACGAGAGAGATGGAGGAGCTGTAGCTCAATGCTAAAGGGAGAGGAAGTCTCATTATCAATACAAAAATACAACACATCTCCCAAAACCTACCGGGTTTAACATGTGAGGCGGTCGCTGTTTAAAACATGCAATCAGTAAAGCAAGAAAAGGCAAAACAAGCCAAACATGAAGATCAGAAGACGAGTGAAACGACATATGAGAAGTGGCTTCATTTGCAAAGCACCATCATTGACCACGTGTCATGCCTCAGGTGCACATTAATTGCATGAGTTATTAACGGAAAGTGTTCTCGTTAATTCATCTCCTTCGACCGACCGTTTAGTGTGTAAAAGTAGAATCTGCACACAGCTCAGCCACCGCTCAATATCAACAAGTACAGCGAGCACAGATTACTGACAAGAGGCCACACCAACAGAAACACATCGAAGTTTCCAATATAAGTGCAAAAACAAAATGGACTTCATTGTATCTGTTTGAGGGCACCTATCACCCAATCGGTCTCACTCCAAACTCGTCAAACAGCGACAGTTGGTCAGTGTCCATCAGCGTTGAAGCGTGGGCCACCAACTGTTTGACGGAAGTGAGGATGTGACCCATTTTTAAAGATTTACATTTTCAGTGGGAGCCAATGGGCTTCAGGGATGAATGCCACAAGAGTCGGGAAGTCAGAAAGGGTTAAGGGACGGACTCATTCAGTGGTTGTGCTTGTTACATGATCGTTTAGATGAGCCGGGCAAAGGGCGAGACAGCATGAGTCACGCAGGGAAAGAGAGAGAGAGAGAGAGAGAGAGAGAGAGAGAGAGAGAGAGAGAGAGAGAGAGAGAGACAACTATAGCTGAAAGAAAAACAGTTCTACCTGAGAACGAATGGAAACCCTCGTTCCCTTGAGGGCTACACAGACGTTGAACACTATGAAGCAAGAGACTGATATGGAAATGAGAATCACAGCGTTCCACCTTACAAAACAAAAACAAGGTAACCTCTAACTAAAATGTAAACAGATGTCTTTGAATGCCTCTTTCTTCACACACACACACACACACACACACATCCACAGCGCTCATCGTATTCACTGCACACGCACAAAATCACGAATACCACCTTAAATAACAACGCTGCAAGGTGAATCTGAGCTAACACGCACGCTCACACACCCTTCAGTACGATATCAACACAAGGTAGCGAGGGAAATAGAACACACACACACACACACACGCCCTCTCACGCAGCATCTACATGCTAAAACACACACACACACACCTTTAAGTCGACCGATACACACCCATATTAACGCAGTCCAACGCCACACACACGCGTGTAAACACTCCCAAGCCGCCTCCGCTTCTGCCTCCACGCCTTTCCCACCCACTCAAACACACAGACACACACTCTCTCTCGCCCACACACACACACACTCCATCCATCCATGCATCCAATCCCCCCCTCTCTCTCCCTCTTTCTTTATATCCTCCCTCTCCATCCACCCTTACCTTGCAGCAGGCTCTGGAGGTTGAGCTGCGCCTGCTGGTGCAGCTCCTCGACACACTCCGGCCTGCTCCACGAGCCGAACACGTTCACGCTCTGTTGCCATGGAGACCTGAAGTGGGCCGCGCCACCGATGCCGCCGCCGCTGCTGCTTCCCCCTCCTCCTCCTCCTCCTCCTCCGCCGCCGCCGCTGCTGATGCTGTGGTTGCCGTCGCCGTGGATGCTGCTGCTGCCGCCGCGCCTGCCGCTCTCCGCCTCTAGACCGCTGGTGGCTGGAGGACAGAGAGGGAGGGAGGGAGGGAGGGAGAGAGGGAGGGAATAAATGTTGGGAAGAAGTGATGGATGGGAGGGGAGGAGAGAGGGGAATAACATTATTGAAAAGAAGGAAAAGGAGGGAGAGAATAAAGGACAAGAAGAGGGTGACAGGGAAGAGCGATAGATAGGGGAGAAAGGGGGGAGAGGAGATTAAAGATGAAGGTGGGAAAGGAGTGAAAGAGGGGGAGAGAAGAAAAGGGGAAATGAGGGGGACAAAAGAGAGGGATGAGAGGATGTGAAAGTAGATGAGGCAGAGAGGAAATAGAGGAGAAAAGAAGGGATGGAGGGAGGAGGAAGAGAAACCACACGTAAATAAAAATGTATGAATTTGCACAACTAACACCCGGAGACGCAGATTACATAACGCAATGTGTTGTCAGGGAGAACAAGGACCGAGGAAGAAAGGAATGAGGGAAGGAGGGAAGGATAGAGGGTGTGTGGGGGGACGGAAAAAAAAGAAAAAGAAACAGGGATTAGGGAGAAAACGAAGGAGGAGAGAACAGATTTGGAGGAGACACAGAGAGAGGGAGCGCTTAATTAGGAGGGAAGAAGAATGGGAGGAGAGCGAGAGGGAGAGGGAGGGAGGGAGGGAGGGAGGGGAGAGGAGGGATTAGGGCATGAGAGAGAGGAAAAAAGACAAATTGTGATTGTGGCATTAGGGAGAGAAAGAACAACAAGGAGGAGGAGGGAAAGAGGGATGACATTTAAAAGGGAGGAGAACAGAGGGATGGAGGCAGAAAGGGGGAGTAAAGAGGCTGAAAACAGCCCCCCCCCCCATCAAAAGTATCAAAACAGACAATCACAACAGATCACTGGCAGCGATATCACAAATGGATGAAGACGTCGCTGAGAATCGGTGGAGACGGAATCATTTGAACGCATCCAGCAGCCGATAAAACACCACGAGCGAACGCAGAGGTCGATGTGAGCTCGTCGAACGGCTTCAAAAAGAAACGCCGCAAACTTTCCGTGAGAACAAAGTCACTGAAATCATCATCGATTATCATCTCATGACGGTCTACACGAGGCAGTAAGTCACAGAAGCATTACTGCAAACGTGAGAGCAGCATCTGTCCAGGAGGAATGAACAGCAAAATAACTAACAATGAGACATTAGCTTCTTTTGAGCTCCAACTGCAGAAACATACGTCTCCTCAGATGATTATTCCTGCAATAAAACTTGGATAAGTAAAGCAAAAGATCGTCAGCATATCGATTAAATATCAGTTGTGGGTCTGAGACGGGATACAGATGTTCCCGGCATGCAACACTCCAGACGCTGACCTTCGATCACACGTCAGTCATGACACGCTGCTTCCTGCTCTGATCACTGGACCCTAAACAGAACTTCGGGGGACTTGAAAGCCTTGTTGTATCGGACTCGGTATGGAAACTCTGACTTGCATTCCCTTTGATTAGATGAAGACGCTAAATCTAATTGAGGGGTTAATTAGTCGCCGGTCAGTACAGGAAGTGGCTGAAATGTTGAGGAACCAAGACACACACAGCAACATCCGTACGAATAAAACAGACCGAAACTCTCAATTCATTTCTCAATATTTCAACAACATATGATCCTCTAAAACACTTCGCAGAACATCGGTGGAAAAACAACTCACAGTGAGACAGATCCCTGGAACAGAAATGTCACTTTGTCCATGTCAGAGTGTTCCTGACGCACCAACTACTCAATGAACTGCTTTGGTTGAGCTCTGTAGGGGGGGGGGGGGGTGGGGGGTGTGCAGAAAGTATTTCTTGATTTGAAGTTGAAAAAAAGAGTTTTAATATTTAAAGAACACTCAGTTCCCGGCAGACAGACGCAGACAGTGATTCCGCAGCGAATCCACCGGCACTGTCTCAAACCCACGGCCAAAAACCATTATGAGCTGCTGTTGTTATGAACTAAATACGTACTTACACAAAACTAAAACAAACAGTTTGATGACAGATCTTGATGACGGGAACGAGGAAGTCGGTGAGGTAGCCGCTGACGGAGGAGGTAAGGTGTGGAACAAACACAGGACTTTCACCAAGGAGACAGCTGTTCATGTCCCTGAGTGGAAGCTAACTTAAGCTGATGACATTAGAAATGGGTGCACCAGAAATTTGGGAGTTTGGTCCTTTTTGTCAGATGCTGCAGTAATAAATCCTGACATTGTGTTAGCAGCATTGTGGCCACTGGAGATCTCGCCTCCTGACCTTTGCGGCCTACAGTAGGCGGGGGAACGAGAAATGCTTCGACCACTGAGAGATGTTTTGTCCCGCAGAGATGTGACGTGGTGTTTAAGTGCTCACTGGGAACATCTTTTCAAATCGCCAGCTTCCTTTTTTCTCATCGTCTACAATATAAAAAAAGATGCGCTCTTCATGTCGCTCGGAGCGGAGCACGTACCTAAACTGGGAACTGTAAAAAATACAATGTTCCAGCCTTCACAAAAGCAAAGCATACAAATAGTGGAGCCTGAGGTGTTCAATTCCAGAGTAAATGTTTCAATACAGGATGTCAAGACACTGTGAATTATGGAGGTAGACTAAATTAGTTTTGCAACCTTTTATTAGTGCTTGCTTGTTTGTTTTTTGATGGATATTTACAACTCATTAATGTCAGAGCCATTTGTAATAAAAGCCAGAAGTTGCTCTTTAATTAACGTGATTATGGATACCACGCTTTGCCACCAAACCTCCCAATAGACAGTTGAAAACATCTGGAAATGTGTTGCGTTAATTGTACCAACACATGTTTGCAAACTAAAAACGGTTTCTTTAAAAAGTTACAGGTAATATATCGCTTAAATATCAGCCGTTCGCAGCTGCTCGATCAATTATGGAGTTTTTAAATATGCGGGATTTAACAAAGTTAAATATGTGACTTTGTGTGGGTGAGAGTGTGCATTTGTTAGGTAATACGTGGTTAAGTCTGAGAAGTCCGGCTCGAGTCCAATGCACACCGCCGCTGCCGCGGCGCAAAGGCAGATCATACAGCGCCATTGGAAACAAAGCTGGATGGAAGCAAAAGAGGAAAAGCAAAATGGCAGGACTGTCGGCTTTGAGTCGTACAGCTCCATGTCTAAGCTGAGACATAAAAGGAAGACATCCTGGCAGAAGACCGTAACAGAAGACAGCCTGTCATGGCTGTAAAATACTCATTTTCAAATTCAAATTCAAAAAGATCTTGATTTGCTCTCTCGAGACAAAGGGCAATGACGACAATTGGCTCTGCTGGCGAGCTAACATTAGCTAGTTAGCTAGTTTAGCAAAAGTGGTCACAACCCAGATGTTGTTTTTACAAGTTATCGTGACAAATGTAGAGCCTGATGTTTGTAAATGTCAAGACAATAACAACTCACAGTCTGAACAGGAGTGACAGAAGCTAAAAAGTTAGCTGACTTAGCTCTGAGCAGCAACAGACCAATTATTATTGGTCTTCGGGGGACGATTCGTTTCCTTTGAGGTCACACACACACACACACACACACACACAGAGCACGCTCAGTCCTCCTCACTCTTCCTCCCTTACGTAACCGCGGTGACATGAAAAGGAAGGAAGATGGAGGGATTGGATGGAGGACACACAAGCCGCTGGGCGTCACTGGGCAGATTTAGGAAGAGGAGAATGAAAAGTAATCTCCTTTTGAGTCGATGGAAGAGACGGCTCTGGAGAGAAGAGCATGACAGTGACAGGATGGACGTATTTAAAAAGAGATATGGGTCTTCATCAGTAAGAAAGTGATGATTCATGATTCAGGTAGATGTGACATATTCTTCTTTAACCTGAAGTAGAATCTTCCAGCTGTTACCAATAAAGTAAAGAATCATTCGGGGACAAGAAGTGAAGCAAACACTACAAATCCAAAACACGAGGAAGCATCTCGCCCTCAGATTCACCGTCAACACAGCAGCATTTACAAACTGCAATGTAGGAAATATACTGCAATCAGGACCGGTTTTAGTATATTTACACATTTACTGACATTTTGAAGTACTTATACTGAAGTATTTCTATTTTTTGCTACCTTCTACTTCCCCTCTACTCCAGATGATAACTTGAGTTAATCGTCACCTTGCAGATTCAATTTAATACATTAATACAACATACAACTCTCTTTACTGATGGAGGTCTGATAGAGGATCAGGACTCCACTGAGACTGGTTCAGGACCAGTTCAAAGTTCCTCACAGTCACTTTAAGTAGAGGATCTGAGGGGATCCAGTGCAGTGGAATATGTACAGTACCAGTAATACCAGTGGTGCAAGTGGCTAGAGATGATACTGAATCATTACTGGCACCAGTGACAAAAGAAGCCGGTGCACCCACTGACCTGCTCCATCATTAAAGCGTTACTTCCAGCTGACACGGCGAAAACACAGGAGTGATACTTGCATTGCGCCCACTCTCACAACAGGGCGAGAGATGCCACACAAAACCAGTTTCACTCTTCAGTGACTCGCATTCCACACGCATCAGCGAGGTGTTGCGTGAAAGTTACTTCTCTCTCTGAGGCCGCTTACTAATCCGTTCCCCTCTGTGTGCGTCGGAGTGTCCGCAAGGGAGGACGCAGATTTAGACAAGCTGTTATCACCGAACACACACACACACACACACACACACACACACACACAAACAGGCGTAAAACTCATATTTTTATAGTTTTTGTCACCCACGTACTCACGCAGGTTTGGTGTTTGCGTGGTGCAAATACATCCGTGTATCTTTCACACAGTTGTGAGGAAAGGTAATGCCGTCGCTACGAGGAGCTATAGCGCCAAGTACTGACCTGTGTGTGTGTGTGTGTGTGTGTGTGTGTGTGAGTGTGTGTGTGCGTGTGTTTGTGAATGACAGGCTTATGAGCCACATTAGCCCAATGCTCAGCAGACTCGTTTATGTTTGCCTTAAATAATGCTGTCACTGGCCTATTAAAAAAAAAAAGCCAGCTAAAATAAAGTGTGTGTGTGTGTGTGTGGGCAGCGCAGTAAACTAGTTTATCGGCCACACTGAGGCCCAAACGGACCATTAGCCGTCCTTGTGGGCGTCGTTATCGAAATGAAGCAGGCGTCCTGAGCAGAGACATCATCCACGCTGACCTTTGTTGCCCGACAGACGATATAACGGACCCCGAGTCGCTTTGCTGTGAATGTCATGAAGCGCCGCAGATAAAAAAAGTGAAAGTAAATGCTCAGAAAAAACATGTATTTACTGTTTTTGGGTATCAAAAAACACTTGTGTGCAAGAAAATATAAAACTATTACACGAAATACCCCATTTACTCATGAGATCTGTAACTGGATACATTATCGATATGAATCTACTCTAAATACACGTTTGGTCCAATATTTACTGGTAGTTTTAGTCTTAGTTTAGTCCAATATTTACTGGTGTTTTAGTCTTAGTTTAGTCCAATATTTACTGGTGTTTTAGTCTTAGTTTAGTCCAATATTTACTGGTGTTTTCGTCTTAGTTTAGTCCAATATTTACTGGTGTTTTCGTCTTAGTTTAGTCCAATATTTACTGGTGTTTTAGTCTTAGTTTAGTCCAATATTTACTGGTGTTTTCGTCTTAGTTTAGTCCAATATTTACTGGTGTTTTCGTCTTAGTTTAGTCCAATATTTACTGGTGTTTTAGTCTTAGTTTAGTCCAATATTTACTGGTGTTTTCGTCTTAGTTTAGTCCAATATTTACTGGTGTTTTAGTCTTAGTTTAGTCCAATATTTACTGGTGTTTTAGTCTTAGTTTAGTCCAATATTTACTGGTGTTTTCGTCTTAGTTTAGTCCAATATTTACTGGTGTTTTCGTCTTAGTTTAGTCCAATATTTACTGGTGTTTTAGTCTTAGTTTAGTCCAATATTTACTGGTGTTTTCGTCTTAGTTTAGTCCAATATTTACTGGTGTTTTCGTCTTAGTTTAGTCCAATATTTACTGGTGTTTTAGTCTTAGTTTAGTCCAATATTTACTGGTGTTTTAGTCTTAGTTTAGTCCAATATTTACTGGTGTTTTGGTCTTAGTTTAGTCCAATATTTACTGGTGTTTTGGTCTTAGTTTAGTCCAATATTTACTGGTGTTTTAGTCTTAGTTTAGTCCAATATTTACTGGTGTTTTGGTCTTAGTTTAGTCCAATATTTACTGGTGTTTTGGTCTTAGTTTAGTCCAATATTTACTGGTGTTTTAGTCTTAGTTTAGTCCAATATTTACTGGTGTTTTGGTCTTAGTTTAGTCCAATATTTACTGGTGTTTTGGTCTTAGTTTAGTCCAATATTTACTGGTGTTTTAGTCTTAGTTTAGTCCAATATTTACTGGTGTTTTGGTCTTAGTTTAGTCCAATATTTACTGGTGTTTTGGTCTTAGTTTAGTCCAATATTTACTGGTGTTTTGGTCTTAGTTTAGTCCAATATTTACTGGTGTTTTGGTCTTAGTTTAGTCCAATATTTACTGGTGTTTTGGTCTTAGTTTAGTCCAATATTTACTGGTGTTTTGGTCTTAGTTTAGTCCAATATTTACTGGTGTTTTAGTCTTAGTTTAGTCCAATATTTACTGGTGTTTTAGTCTTAGTTTAGTCCAATATTTACTGGTGTTTTCGTCTTAGTTTAGTCCAATATTTACTGGTGTTTTGGTCTTAGTTTAGTCCAATATTTACTGGTGTTTTCGTCTTAGTTTAGTCCAATATTTACTGGTGTTTTCGTCTTAGTTTAGTCCAATATTTACTGGTGTTTTAGTCTTAGTTTAGTCCAATATTTACTGGTGTTTTCGTCTTAGTTTAGTCCAATATTTACTGGTGTTTTGGTCTTATCTTAATGAAATATTAACTGATTTCCATCTCTGGATTGGTGCATTATTTACTTGTGTTTATGAAAATTCAAAAAACGGTTCTACTGAGCATCAAGGCCTCTTTTGCCTCATAGTCTTTCATTTCAAGGATATTCTCTGATTTAGAAAACAATTCGTTTTTTTACCCTTTCACATGTGACGATGCAGATATTTCTTCGTGAAATATGGAAAACATGTTCCTTACATCCCTCTGCAGGAGAGTCCCAGCTGTGATGGCGATATCGGAGTGTTTTTAAGGAGACTTGCTCATTAATGCGCCCAGTGGAATGAATGCTCCCTCAGAGCATCAGGGTGACTGTAAGTGGACACATTGGGGTACATTTGAGTGTGTGCATGTGTTCACATGTTCCAAGTCTTTTTCACGAAGAGGATCTGAGTGTTCATGGCCTTCATGGTTCTGACTGCTGCAGCCAGAGGCCTCTCTGCGGCTCAGTGCTGCCCCCTGCAGGAGGAGCCGGCGTAACAACACAGACAGGAACCACAAACTGTAGTTTGAATGTTCTCATGTTTGTAACATAGAGCATAAAACTGAAGGCATTATTTGCAAGCACACTGACACGCAATCAGGTTTTTGTAGAGTTACGTCTTCAGGAAGCAGGAACTGGAGCTGAGAGCCAAACGCAGGAAGGCAGAATGTAACATTTCATGCGAATTGTTGTCAATAAGAATGTAAAGAAGAGCTTCTTCATATCTTTGCATGGCTTATCCTATAATCTTTCCTTATTTACAACAACAAAAAGCTGCTAAATCAATTTTCTGCTGAAACAGCACAATTTGTGTCTGTGTGTTTTACCGTAAATGCCCTCGAATATGAAACCAAGCCAAGAACTCTGCCAACGCAAATCTGATTTTACAGTTGAATTAGCTTGAAAAAAAGCAGAATACTTGGAAATACATTATTAAATGCTTTTAACGGCGTTAAATGTTAAGATTTGTTTTCTCAGACGGCATCTCGAGCAATTGAAGACGAATGCAATCACACACACACACACACACACACACACACACACACACACCACTAAAAGGGTGTCCTGGCTGTCTGCAGTTATTAGAACCTGGAAGTAATTTATAGTGACATGAGCCACAATTCATCCTCGCCCTCCTTCCTTTCACTTGTTTATCCTCCTCCTCCCTCTTTCTCTGAATCACTCTCCCTCCTCTCCCTCTCTCTCTCTCTGTCTCGCTTGACTTCATCCTTCATTCACCAAATCACAGAGTTCCCTCCTTTTCCTCTTCACTTCTTCCCCAGAGCTCTCCATCCACTCTGCTTCTGTCACATCTCCTTCATTACACACACACACACACACACACACACACACACCCACACACACACACACACACACACACACACACACACACACACACACACACACACAATATGGGAGACAAACCAGAGGGTGGAGTAATGGATTTGAAGGTAATGAGGAGGTGTGTGTGTGTGCGTGTGTGTGTGTGTGTGTGTGTGTGTGTGTGTGTGTGTGTGTAGGTGTGTGTGTGTGTGTGTGTGTGCGTGTGTGTGTGTGTGTGTGTGTCGGTCGGTCGGGGGCCCAATTGAAGAGCCTCGCAACCAGAATTGTATAGTTTTAATTGCAACGTGGGCTCTGACTTTTTCCGTATTTGTGGCAAGCTGAACCTCTCCAGCCTGTTGATGCGTTCAGTAGAAAATGAATGATTCAGAAGAGTTAACTGTGTGGTCAGGGACGGATGACATGACTCACCAATATGCAGGATTTAACAAAAGGCTGACATAAAATGGTGTAATTGTAGAAACATGCAGCTGTTGTTCAGCCTGAGAAAGCGTCATTGATGCAATCTAGTTGATCAATGTCGAAGTTTAAACCCCAACTGATGGTGATCTATTTCATTTGACTCCACCACTCTCCACTTCTCAAAGCTGATACCATTTTCTTCTTTTTCCAACATTGCCACATGCAGCTCTTATTAATTGTCACAAAATGAAGTTAGTTGTTGTGTCATGTGACTTGATGCTGGACAATGAATCCCAGCACATACGAACACTTTTCACAGCTCAACCTCTCACTCAACTACTCCCTTGAGCAAGGCATTTAAAGCGCGAGTGGACTCCTTTAATGGGTGCAGAGCAAAGTGCAAAGCAAGCTGTTGTGTATTCTCACACACATACGCACGTCGCTCCTGCATGAATACAGTTTAAATTAAATACAGTCAACAAATCCAGATTGTTTAACGGTGCTGATATGCCAGGAATGTGGTGGAGAACCACAATAAGCCAATATGCAAGACTGCCAATGAATGAGTCACAATCGTAGAAAAATAAAAGCTTCAATCAGCTGTAAAAGATGATTTCCGAGAATTAAGATGAAAGAAAAAGCCTCCTAATCTTTGGTTTCATTCATTTTCTGGAGACACGCCGGCGGCTGTGTACGAGCAGCCGTGTTATTTAAGCTTCCCGACTCAAACATGTTATGTTATCATCTTGCATCATTGAAGTGGAAAAGGAGGTTAGCCGCGGATACGTTGTGCTTTGCAGGCATGAAGAGTGCTTGAAGGTGCCACAAGGAGCGTTTAATAACAACACGTCCATGCTGAGGTACTGGTATTAATAGCAGAAATAAATGAGATGATCACTTTGAGCCAACAGGCCAGACTTTGTGGGAAATCTGCTGGATTAAAACTAAGAGGCTAGAGGTATTAACTATGTTTGCGCTTGTGTAAACAACTTAATCACAAACTCATTGGTTGTATAGATATGAATGATATACCAAATAAAAGTCACAACCACAACGCATGGTCGACGATACGGGCTCCATGTTTTAAAGACGGGTCTGTTGAGAGGTTTAACAGTTTGTATGATATCTTACAAAACATTACTCCTCAATTGTTGTGCGTTTTCCACTTGTTACACGTCTACCCACAACACAAGTTAGTTAGGTTTAGACAACAAAACTACTTAGTTGGGTTCAGGCAACAAAACTACTTAGTTAGGTTGAGACAACAAAACTACTTAGTTAGGTTTAGGCAACAAAACTACTTAGTTAGTTTGAGACAACAAAACTACTTAGTTAGGTTGAGACAACAAAACTACTTAGTTAGGTTCAGACAACAAAACTACTTTGTTAGGTTCAGGCAACAAAACGACTTAGTTAGGTTGAGACAACAAAACTACTTAGTTAGGTTGAGACAACAAAGCTACTTAGTTAGGTTGAGTCAACAAAACTACTTAGTTAGGTTCAGGCAACAAAACTACTTAGTTAGGTTGAGACAACAAAACTACTTTGTTAGTTTGAGACAACAAAACTACTTAGTTAGGTTGAGACAACAAAACTACTTTGTTAGGTTCAGGCAACAAAACTACTTAGTTAGGTTCAGACAACAAAGCTACTTAGTTAGGTTCAGACAACAAAACATATACAGTTAATTGTGAAACTGCCGGGCCTACATAATGTAGACTTTTGGTACTTAATAAGAAACACTGGATTATAATGGAAAATAAGAACCGTGAGAGTTCCCTTTTACATAGCGCAGCAACAACGTTGCAGCATGAACTGTTTGAGTATGCCGACCTTTGAGACTATTGATGCTGAAAGAACATATTGTGTAGCACTACTGTAACTTCAACACACTCCACTAACTCATGGACGGACTGTGTGTCACCATAACGACTGCAACTGTAAATCCAGACACCAAACACACACACACTCACACACAGTCACTGATTATTTATCGCAGTGATTGATAATACACACATACTGCAGATATCAGTCGGCAGGGCCGCTGAGGCTGACTCAGCTACTTCTACCCGAGGTCAGGGAGTTTGTGTGTGTGTGTGTATACATGAGGAACTATAGGAGGATTTGTATATCTGTGTATGAGTCCCGCCTTTCGCCCAAAAGGAAAAGGACTGCGGCAAACAGACAGGAAGTGATGTCACAGGTCTACCAAGGTCATTGGCTGTACCCGTTCCTGTTCGCAACCCTGCCCACCACACACACACACACACACACACACACACACACCGTCTCTCCCTTCCTGCCAAGGTCTTCTCTCCAGGTCTTCTCTTTTGACCCCATCGGCGGAGGTCAGTGCGCACTCGTCCTGCTGTAGTCCATCAATCTCCGTTTATCGCTTTACCTCTCACACACACACACACACACACACACACACACAGACCCTGTGGCAAATACACATGCCCAGTATACACTGGGACACAGATGGTCCAAGGTGTTCTATACACACACACACACACAATCAGAACAGCTGCCAACTCCTATCCAAGCAAAGAAACATCTGCACAGAGCTACACAGAGTTTCAAAATAAGAGTTTCAAAAGACAGAAGATGCTAACGTTAAATGAACACGTGACAACAAATCTAAGTGAATCACATTTTCCCACAGAGACGGCGTCTCTTAAACGCCACACGACTGAACAGGGGAGCGCTTCACGCAGCGACCAGCCTGCCGAGTCGTACGCGCTGGTTCGTCTTTGCTTGTAAACAAGTACACGATGTCGCTTTAACATTTCATGCTGAACAACTCATGATGCATTTAATATTTGATGCTGTAAACCGCAACAACCGGCAGCGAGGACAACTCACGCTGCTCCAGCAGGAAGAGACCTCCCGCTGCAATGTTTACTTTCCACTAAACACTCATATTTGAGTATTTTTAGCATTTACAAGGGTTTTCTACACTGTGGGCCTTCTTGTGTTGAGGCTGAGTTATGAACTTTCCCACCAGGTCAGACATGCAGTGGTAGATTTCCACGGCAAACAGCTGGATAACAGATGTGGACATTCGTACGTGTAAACAAGACAAGAGAAAGGGAGAAGAAGCCTTGTAGGAAACATGAGAGATGATGATGGCCTCCCCGGCGAGCGTCTTTGAACAGATCACATATAGTAACGTATCCTCGTACGTTTGTATGATGTCTTACAAAAAGTTACAAAGTTTTAGTGAGTTTTCCTACGAAAGTCCAGCAGCACGTGTCAATTGACTTAGCTCCAGTCCACTCCGGCCCCCATGTGTGTGTTTTAGCGTTCTTTATATTTCCTCGTTCATGATCATGTGAATAACATATTAATTGATTTTGTGGGATATCTTTGAATCACGGTGCATTATTTTTTGTAGGTATAGCTCAAAGTTTTGGTTGTCTTCTCTGAGATGAAGAAGAAATACAAAGTAGCATCAAATAAAAAAAAGTAAAGTACAAGTACCTCAAATGTGTACTTCAGTACAGCCTTGAATAAATGCACATTTGCCAATTAGATTGGTTCCTACAATAATAAGCGTGTTGCTGTTGGAGCCTCCAGATGCCGAGCTGTACTTCCTGTCCGGCGCACGTTGACAGTTAGCCTCATCTGTCAGAACAGACTCCAATCCCCACAGGCACCTTATCGCCAGCTGCCAGGCTCTCGCATTTGTTTTGGCACCACTTCCTGTAGTTGCAGAGCGCTTTGATGGAGTTAACCTCGTCTGACAGCACACTATAAAACCCCACCGGTGCCCACGGCGACCGATACCAGCTCCCACTGTGACTCACGTCCACAGCACCGCTCATAAAGAATGTGCTTTTCATCCTGCCTCTCATTTCTGATTATTCCCACACTGTGTCAGTGTGTGTGTGTGTGTGTGTGTGTGTGTGTGTGTGTGTGTGTGTGTGTGTGTGTGTGTGTGTGTGTGTGTGTGTGTGTGTGTGTGTGTGCGGGTTGATGTTGCACAGACCACCATGACACACACACACACACATTGGCCCTGGAGGGCTGTGCTGTCTCAGTCAGATTGCTTCCAGGAGCCTTTGTCTGTGAGGAGAATTTGGCAGGAAACAGCACTCCATCTACTTCCTGTTCATGTGACAGACGGCTCTAATAAACGCAAGCAGCGGAGACGAAACAAGACGCTCTGCGATGATCTAATGAGCTTCTAACAGAACAATTCTGACCAGCTTTTTCCTCTTTTCTGTATTCGACACATATCTGAATGCCAAAGAAATAACAGTGTTTCCATTACATAATGCTTTTTGAACTTATTCTTAAAAGCAAATGTCTGTCAAATTTATGGCACAACAAATAATTAAAACACAGAAAGCGACGGATGGAGTGAAAATAAAAAGATGTGGTTGGTTCACATTCTGGCTTACACACTCATGAACACACACACACTAACACACACACTAACACACACACTAACACACACACTAACACACGCACACTAACACACACACTAACACACACTAGCTGATGTGGAGCCAAAATGCCAGAGGGACAGTGACTCGCAGGTCACAGTCATCATCATTTACAGGCTCGTTTAATATAGATTCCCCGTTTCTCACACACACACACACACACACACACACACACACACACACACACACACTCAGTCCACCATGTAAACATTACAGGCACCAGAGATGAACAAATATCAGACTGATGTTTTGGTCTGAGGGACAAAGAGAGGACGTAAGTGTAGAATGTTATATTATACTGTTATTATAACTAAAACATGTATTTTATGACTAGATTACTTTGTATACTTTCAGAGAACTAATTTATAATCAAAGGGTTTCATATAGAAACTTCTTCTTCTTCTTCTTCTTCACTTCCTTTCATTCCCACCCTCCTCTCCCTCTCCTCCCTCCTCAGGCTCACACCATCACTCTATCCATCACACGTCGCAGCCGCGGCCGATCCGACAATTGAGGCGCCGCATTTAGAAACTCATCTGCATAAGAACTCGATGAGACTTGAGTTCTTTCCCCTTTCATTTTGCTATTACACTGGGCAGCAGTGGAGAGACGGGGCAAGAGAGAGCGAGAGAGAGAGAGAGGGAGAGAGAGAAAGAGAGGGAGGGAGAGAGAGGGAGAGAGAGAGAGAGAGAGAGAGAGGGAGAGCGGGAGAGAGAGAGAGAGAGAGGGAGAAAGAGAGAGAGAGAGGGAGAGAGAGAGAGAGAGAGAGAGAGAGAGAGAGAGAGGGAGAGAGATCGAGAGGGAGAGAGAGGGAGAGAGAGAAAGAGAGAGAGGGAGGGAGAGAGAGGGAGAGAGAGAGAGAGAGAGAGAGAGGGAGAGCGGGAGAGAGAGAGAGAGAGAGGGAGAAAGAGAGAGGGAGAGAGAGCGAGAGGGAGAGAGAGAGGGAGAGAAAGAGAGAGAGGGAGGGAGAGAGAGGGAGAGAGAGAGAGAGAGAGAGAGAGAGGGAGAGCGGGAGAGAGAGAGAGAGGGAGAAAGAGAGAGGGAGAGAGAGAGAGAGAGAGAGAGAGAGAGAGAGGGAGAGCGGGAGAGAGAGAGAGAGGGAGAAAGAGAGAGGGAGAGAGAGAGAGAGAGAGAGAGAGAGAGAGGGAGAGAGAGCGAGCGGGAGAGAGAGGGAGAGAGCGGGAGCGAGAGAGAGAGGGAGACAGAGGGGGAGAGATAATGGGAGAAGCATGCATGTGTGTGAGTGTGTTATCGTGGAACTGAGCATGATGTCTAAGTATGTGAAATACTGTGTGTGTGTGTGTGTGTGTGCTAGCATGTGACTGTGTGTATGTCATGGTAAATCTTTCCATGCTGGAGTGTAAAATGGTGGTGTGTGTGTGTGTGTGTGTCTGTATGTATATTATAATAATTGCTCTATTGGAAACCATTGTAGCCGAGCACAAAACCACACAGTGACCCAGCCAGAGTCGAAATGCACTTTCAGCAACACAGTCAAACCAATGTATGTGTAGAAAGCAACCAGCACACACACACGCACATGCACACACACACGTTGTTACGTTACGTTGTTACGTTACGTTGTTACGTTACGTTGTTACGTTGTTACGTTGTTACGTTGTTACGTTACGTTGTTACGTAACATTGTTACGTTGTTATTTTCCGTTGTTACGTTATGTTGCTACTTTACGTTGCTACGTTACGCTGTTATTTTACACTGTTACATTGATCAGTTACATTGTTACTTAAGGTTGTTGCGTTACGCTGTTGTTTAATGCTGTTACATTACATTGTTACGTTACGTTGTCACGTCATTATTTTGACACAAACCATGATGTTTCTTCGAACCTTAAAGCTTACCACTCGTTTCACAATGTGATCCCGTAGCATTGTGTGTTTCTACAAGCATGACACAAGGCTGATATTAAATCATGGAACATTTCTTTGGGGTCAGAAACGTCATTATTTAATGTACGATGCCAACATTTTTTCTGGCGACTGGGTTGTGATGGCGCACATACACACCAAGCTGGCCATCTAGGTCTGCATTCCAAACTTTAAACACGACCATGTGGTTATTTTTTGCTGTGAAACCAAATGTGGTTTCAGTTTTGCATAACTTCATTTGAAATTCTAGTGGAGATCTGATCCAAAGATACCAAATGTATGAATTGATCCTAAATGTTTCCATTCAACAGTGCAGTCATGGAGTCTCCTGTTTGAATATTTATAATACTGTCACAGTTTGGAATAAGATTTGTTCAACCATGAAGCAACTTAAAGGGAAACAAAAAGGAGGAACTGAGTATTAGAGGTTACTTAAGATTAAGATTTCATAACAAGACATTGAAAACATACTTTGGACTGTTTTTCTACTGTATATTGTCAAGCATGTCTGCTTTTTTCATGTTTTCCTTTTTAACATGTACAATTGCTCTGCCTTATGACAAACACCAGCTGTTGCAATGCTCCTGCCTCTCTCAAACGTGTGGAACCTCCACACACCGCTATGATGCTCCTGCAATGTGTGACGTTGGCGAACAGAACGCTTCGGCCGTAAAAGTTCCTCAAAAGACCAGAAAACACCAAAGTCACAGCGACAAGAAAACGCACACAACGCTGCATGTTACCTCAGGAACGATGCGGACCAACGGTCACGTTACCCTCGCTAAGTGTAACATTCCTGCACTTTTCTTATCGTAAGAAGAAGCTGCCCTCCTCGTTTCAGTACCACTCCGCTCTCTGCTCCAACTCTTCAGAACCCCAACATGAATCCTTCATTTCCCCCCAGTAGAAAATGAACCATGTGTCTCTTACCTGTCCTGGACCAGAAAACCTCCATGTCTGTATTCCTAAACTCTGTCCGGCAGAGAAACTACCATGCACGTGTGAACTCGGGAGGGAAAAGTGGAGAAGGAAAGAGGAGGGGAATAAGAGGAGGAGGTAGAACCCGGTGACTCATTCGGGCTACGAGCATGTCGTCTGGCAGAGATATGAGAAGGAGAGGGGGAAAAGAAAGAATGGAGGGCAAGAAAGAAAGAAAGTGAAGGGAAAGTAAGTGAGAGGAGAGAAAGGGAGGAACACTTCCCCTACTCCTTCCCTCCCCTTCAGCTCTTACCTTTAAGGACTCTACAAAGTTTTAAAGAGATGAGTCGGTCGCTCACTGCACCCAATCAGAGACGAGAATGAAAGACCATGAAGGTCAGAGTGTTGGCCTGTTGGTTTGCATGCTTCATGCACAGACAAGATTTACACTCAAATCTTTCAATTCAGAAGCACACGACTCATGTCCAGTGCAAACTTTCTGCATTAAAGACACAATGCTGACACACTGAAGCTCATGTATAGTCATGAAACAGGAGTAGAACGGACATTTCCATTCAAATGAACGTAGCGCGATGGGCTGAGCGGCGGCCATTTTTATATGTACTGCTTCCATTGCACAGACTGTATACCAGAAGTGGACGTAGTCATCGTGACGTCACTGTTTGTTTGTCAACTGATGTTTTAAAGCCTGGAGTTCGGCGACTCCGCCGTTGCCATCTTGGATTACGGCCGTCGCCATGTTGTTGTTTTTGCAACCGATAAATGGAAGTGACCATATTAGGACTGAGGAGGAGTGACGGAGAGACGGCGTATACGTCTCTGGTAGCAACCTGTCAATCACAGTAGCCCCGCCCTAAAGCATCCCCTGCTTTATGGTCTGTGTGACTCTAAATGGAGCATAATGTACTAAATGAACATCATGCTGTATTGAAGAAGACTTGAAACTAGAGATTGAGACATAAACTCATGTTTACAATGTTTACTGAGGGAATAAATCAAGAGAGAAGTAGAGTCATTTTCTCATAGACTTCTATACAACCAGAGGAGTCGCCCCCTGGTGGACACTAGAGAGAATGCAGCTTTAACACACTTTGTTTCATTGTTTTATACTTTAACTTACTTAAGTTAGGAGCCAAATATTATTCTCCTCAAAAAGGTGTGAAAGTAATGTGCATAAATATCTCGACCACACAATAAAATGTGCTCCGCTGCCTTTCCTCTCCTCCGTCACGTCTATTGTCGGTGCAGCCCGACTCCTTTCCTTCCTCAACAGTCACTTCCTGTAAACACTGCAGGTGACAAGAGGCACTCACACATTCTTATGTGAGCACGTGTGTGTGTGTGTGTGTGTGTGTGTGTGTGTGTGTGTGTGTGTGTGTGTGTGTGTGTGTGGCATGTTAGGGTTGGTTCACTTTCAATTCAGAATTTTAATCTAAAACATTTGTTCTTCGAATCATGAAAGATCATTCCTGACGTAAACGGTTTTATACTGTTTTCAAGTTGTGAAGAAAGAAGTGACAGAAAACAAGAAACAAGGAGCTGAAAATATGAGATGAGAATTTCCAAAAATGCAACTGAAGTTAATGAAATATACATAAAAAAAACCGTATATGTGATTTATATTGTGCATCTGTGCTTGTGTAAGTGTTCCTGCATGTACACATGTTTGCTTTTGGACACTTTTTGATTCAGATGCAGAACAATAAGAAGGTCTTCGATCGGATAAACAGATGATAATTGATCCCAGAGGGGCAATGCGGTTGTTGCAGCAGCACAATAGTACAGATAAATGAAATAATTAGTTCATAAAAAACAGGTTCAAATAGTACACTGATAAAAATGCTGATACAAACGGCTCCTTCTGTCACTGAAGTATGAATACAAATCTTTACACCGAGATGAAAAGCATCGTTTGGCTTTCTGTTGCACATGTGTGTCTCTGGTATGAGAGTCTCTGGTATGAGGGTCTCTGGTATGAGAGTCTCTGGTATGAGAGTCTCTGGTATGAGAGTCTCTGGTATGAGAGTCTCTGGTATGAGAGTCTCTGGTATGAGAGTCTCTGGTATGAGAGTCTCTGGTATGAGTGTCTCTGGTATGAGAGTCTCTGGTATGAGAGTCTCTGGTATGAGTGTCTCTGGTATGAGAGTCTCTGGTATGAGAGTCTCTGGTATGAGAGTCTCTGGTATGAGAGTCTCTGGTATGAGGGTCTGGTATGAGAGTCTGGTATGAGAGTCTCTGGTATGAGGGTCTCTGGTATGAGAGTCTCTGGTATGAGGGTCTGGTATGAGAGTCTGGTATGAGAGTCTCTGGTATGAGAGTCTCTGGTATGAGTGTCTCTGGTATGAGAGTCTCTGGTATGAGAGTCTCTGGTATGAGAGTCTCTGGTATGAGAGTCTCTGGTATGAGGGTCTGGTATGAGAGTCTGGTATGAGAGTCTCTGGTATGAGGGTCTCTGGTATGAGAGTCTCTGGTATGAGAGTCTCTGGTATGAGAGTCTCTGGTATGAGAGTCTCTGGTATGAGGGTCTCTGGTATGAGTGTCTCTGGTATGAGAGTCTCTGGTATGAGAGTCTCTGGTATGATTGTCTCTGGTATGAGAGTCTCTGGTATGAGAGTCTCTGGTATGAGAGTCTCTGGTATGAGAGTCTCTGGTATGAGAGTCTCTGGTATGAGAGTCTCTGATATGAGAGTCTCTGGTATGAGAGTCTCTGGTATGAGGGTCTCTGGTATGAGAGTCTCTGGTATGAGGGTCTCTGGTATGAGAGTCTCTGGTATGAGAGTCTCTGGTATGAGAGTCTCTGATATGAGAGTCTCTGGTATGAGAGTCTCTGGTATGAGTGTCTCTGGTATGAGGGTCTCTGGTATGAGAGTCTCTGGTATGAGAGTCTCTGGTATGAGGGTCTCTGGTATGAGAGTCTCTGGTATGAGGGTCTCTGGTATGAGAGTCTCTGGTATGAGAGTCTCTGGTATGAGAGTCTCTGCAAACCAGCAGGAAGGAATGTACACAATGAAAGCTACAGAGTGGGGGTGCTGTGCAGGAAAAAAGAAGACCGTACAAAGGAACAATTAAGGCAACACAGTGGATGACAGGTGTTATTAATATAATATAATATCTGGAAGCCGAGGCCGCTGACTTCGCAGATCTCCACCCCAGAGAGGGCAACGATGATAAACGCCTCCTGCACCTTTAAGCACAACAGCTGAGGTGCCTCTCAGCAAGGCACTAAACTCCCGCAGCGCTCAGTCACCATTAATGCCGCGGCTGAGCTCGGCGGCTCCTGGTTTTAAAGCAGTGCAGTAAAAGTGGCCGGTGGTGAAGGAGAGGAGGGTTCTGCACACGTTACGGTACCTGGTCTCATGCATATCTGAGACAATAGAGAAACACAGACTGTGTTCTAATGCAGGCACAGGAGCAAAGCCATCAAAGTAGTGGATTACATATTTGGCTCACGCATCGATCCCTGACTGTCCCTGTCCTCGGACGAGACACTCAAAGGGACGGCAAAACCTGCACCTCCGGGGTGAAATGCATCCCTGGTGTCTCAGTGCCCCTGTGCTACCTGCACATGTTGAAATTAGACAATATGCATTCATCTGGTGCAAACTCAAAACCGTTCTAAGCAAACGAGCCTCATTGCAAAAACAGTCCAATTCACAAAGCCCAAGACGGTGACTTTCCAAAACGTTTTTCCTCAAATCATTCAACATTTCCGAGAGCAAAAGCTTCCTCATGACCGATGGAACTCCAAGCACATTGTGGACTTAACTTCCAACGTGAAGATGCGACGCTTCAGTTCCATCTGAAAGCA
Organism: Melanostigma gelatinosum; assembly: GCF_949748355.1. Taxonomy (NCBI): domain Eukaryota; kingdom Metazoa; phylum Chordata; class Actinopteri; order Perciformes; family Zoarcidae; genus Melanostigma; species Melanostigma gelatinosum. Next base: position 2,487,291 of record NC_136656.1, read on the forward strand.
GCATCTGCTCTTAATTGTCTCCGTCCTCTTTTGTTGCAACACACCATTCATTTTGATGAGCCAGAAGAGGAGCATCAGCTAATAACAATCTGCAATATCAGACCCAGATCCTCCAGCAGAGACCGGTCCACCGTGGACAGACCCAGATCCTCCAGCAGAGACCGGTCCACCGTGGACAGACCCAGATCCTCCAGCAGAGACCGGTCCACCGCGGACAGACCCAGATCCTCCAGCAGAGACCGGTCCACCGTGGACAGATCCGGATCCGTGGAATCCCAGTGTGTTTACAAAGTAAACACACTGGGATTACCTGCAGCTGTACACTGTTCCGGTCTGAGCGGCGTTATTAGTAGTCGACACACACACACACACACTCTTGTTGTTCATGAATGAACAAACCAGTGACTCGCTCACACTCACGCGCCTGTCGGCCATTGGCAGACCGCCGACCGGCATTCGGTTGACCTGCTTAAACACCTGTACGGTTGCCATGGCAGCAGCAGCCTCGGCCACACACTCCCAGGCGCTGTTTCCTGTCTCCTCCCCTACTTCTTCTTCTCTGTTTTCTTTGTGTCTCTTTCAGCATCTTCCATCCCTTCTCTCTCTCTCTCTCTCTCTCTCTCTCTCTCTCTCTCTCTCTCTCTCTCTCTCTCTCTCTCTCTCTCTCTCCTCTCTCTCTCTCTCTCTCTCTCTCTCTCTCTCTCTCTCTCTCTCTCTCTCTCTCTCTCTCTCTCTCTCTCTCTCTCTCTCTCTCTCTCTGGTTGCTGTGCTGTGCTGAAAATGACATCATCGGTAGAAGAGCAGAGATACGGAGGCGTCAGATAGAAAAACTATTTTAGTTTATGTGTTTGTTTATGTGAGAAGAGACGGGAAAATGTGTGAAGACGGCGTCGAAACAGAAGGAGACAGTGAGAGAAAAGGTTACAAAAAGAAAGAAAGATGAAGAGCGAAGTGTCCACCAGGGGGCGACTCCTCTGGTTGTATAGAAGTCTATAGAAAATGACTCTACTTCTCTCTTGATTTATTCCCTCAGTAAACATTGTAAACATGAGTTTATGTCTCAATCTCTAGTTTCAAGTCTTCTTCAACACAGCATGATGTTCATTTAGTACATTATTTATAAAAACGGAAATATGAAGACTTTTTGGTCGTGAAACCATGTGATATAGTTTGCAAAAACCAACTCCTCTCTACGAGGTTTTTTGCTGCGTCATGTCAACATCTGTCGGAGAGACAATACTCGTGATTCACAAAAGCCACCAGAGCTGAAACACGAGCACGAGGTTCGCTTCTGATCGAACGCACGAATCCTCCGGCGACCCGCTCAGTCAATTACGCCTCTTGTCCCCAAAACGCTCCTTAAGAGATCCTAAACCGTAGATGTGTGTGTGTGTGTGTGACAGAGGAGGAGAGCGAGCATATGGGTGTGTTGACTCTGCAGCGTGACACAAACACGTTGCATGTGCTTTCAGTACATCCTCTTCCTCCCTCGTTCACCCAGTCCATCATCATCATCATCGTTATCATCGTTGTCGTCGTCGCCCCGGCTCTCCAAAAAATGTATTCTCTTCTCTCTCTCCCCCGTTTCCCCCTCTCCCTTCATCCTCTTCCTCACCTCCCGCTGCCCCCTCTCTCACTCCATCCTCTTCCTCACCTCCCGCTGCCCCCTCTCTCACTCCATCCTCTTCGTCCTCCTCTTCCCCCCCTTCTCGAGGAAGCGAGTTAGAGGGGCAGATTTACACGAGCTGTCATCTACGCTTCCCTCTCGTTTCCTCTCTCTCTCTCTCTGTCTCTCTCCACCTCGCTCGCCCCTAGAGATAATTAAAGAGCACTAGTAATCCCATCCAGTCGTGCAGCCGGGCAATCAGACACTGTAACACACACAAACACACACTCATGCACAGACTGCAGCATGTGGTAGTGTGTGCAAAATGTGTGAGACATAAAACCTTATTACTATTTACACACTTTCAGCAGCAAGTAAACCAAAAGCTACAGTTCTAGAGGACACACACACACAACACACACACACACACCCGATATATACACACACACACACACACACACAGTCTCTCAGCACAGGCACACGCCAAGAGACAAAAGACCAATTGACCTCATTCATTCAAACCTGGCAACCCAGACGAAGGAAAAGATGACTGCAGGAGATGATGGGTGGATGGAGGCATGAGAGTCCTGGTAGACAATAGATTAAAAGAAGGACTGGACTGATGATGGATGGATGGATGGATGGACGGATGGATGGATGAATGAACTGATTAATGGATGGATGGATGGATGGATGGATGGATGGATGGATGGATAGATGGACGGATGGATGGATGAATGGATGGACGGTTAATGGCTGGATGGATGGATGGATAGATGGGTGAACTGATAAATGGATGGATGGATAGATGGATGGACTGATTAATGGATGGATGGATAGATGGACGGATGGATGGATGAATGGATGGACGGTTAATGGCTGGATGGATGGATGGATAGATGGGTGAACTGATAAATGGATGGATAGATGGATAGATGGATGGATGGATGAACTGATAAATGGATGGATGGATGGATGGATGAACTGATAAATGG
>NC_136656.1:2494891-2509891 GCF_949748355.1 Melanostigma gelatinosum
CACGTTCCTCGAGATCATTCTTCTTCTCATTAGAGGCCATCATGGCCTCTTTCCTTTTAACGAAGCACATCCTGCTTCAAGGGTGTGTGTCGTTATGTCTGGGAGGACAGATGATGTCTGTGTCTCTGTCTGTTTACCTTCCACTCACAGGCCAGTTAGTGGAGGACGGACTCCGGAGATGTTAAAACCTCATCAGGGGCTGCAGCTAGGGATCATTTCTGTCATTGATTAACCAGTCAGGCTTTTAAATGTCCAACACATATCGTTTACAATGACGGATAAAGTCCCTCGGATGCATCCTCAGGGGAGCATGAATATCTGCACCAAATGTAATTACAATCCACCCAACAGCGAGGATCCTGCATTGCCGTCCACGCTGCCAGCGTGGCTGAAAACAAACATGGAGGAGAGCTTAAAGAACGGCATCGTGTGCCTTGCTCAAGGGCACTTCAGCAGGTGGATGGTTGAACCCGTTCACAGCCGCTGATGCTCGCCTGGCGTACGGGAAACATATTCGCACGGTGAAATCTGCTGATACAAATATCCCTGAACCATCCCGAATCCAGGTTCATCCCGGGCCTCCCACAGAGGCTTTGAGCTCTTTCCCACACCTAACCGGTGTCGAAGGCCCGGGAGGCGGTTGACGGAGCGCGTTAAGAGAGCGAGCTATTCCCTTTCTCGCTGATTCAGCCAGTTTCTCTCAGAACATCTCGTTAAGTCGTCGGCTTCGTCTCGTCAGCTTTCGCCGTGAATAACGGGCGACGCTCGCTCTCTTTCTCGTGGCTTCAGGCTCCATCTTGTGCTGACAGCTCGTTCTAGCACACGTTCTGTTCGTCTTCCTTTGAACCACTTTGTCTTCTCTTTACTAAAGCAACCTTTTATCTTCGTGACTCTCTCTGTCTGTACTAGAAAAAGCCAGAAAAGCTGAAAGAATGTCACATTTCCCACTTTCTGTTCGGTCTCTCGCCCTCTTTCTCCTGTCTTTTCACACGAGTATGACCAGAGCATCGACCTCTCAGTTCTCACACGGGTTCACCGACGATAAGAAATCCTTCCTCACCCAAGCACCCACAATATTTACCCTCCTCTTATCTCGTTCTCAGGGGCCCAACCTTGAATGAACGGGCAAACAATGCAGCTCATGCCAAACCAAACCCTCCGATAATGAGCTGGCGGTCGCTATCGGAGAGAAGGACGGATGAAGACAAGACAAACAAAAGACCTCGTTCCTTTTTCTTCTCCATTTCAAACCAGTGTTTCTTTGCCTTCGTCGTGGTCCGTTCAAAAGGTAATTCATCCTTCAAAGACACGCCACACATGAAGAAAGGGCAGAGATGCTTTACATCCCTGTTTGTCCAGTTCAAAGAAACGAGAGCGCGGCGCATTACAACACTCTGAGGTGTGAAAACTTGCTTGACTTGATTTCTTTTTTCCAAGGAACCTGCAAACAAATGTGGTTCAGGAGAACAAAGGGATCCTTACACGTTTCTTTCATGTCTCTGATTCACTTGCTGTATGAAAAACCTCACATTCAGCAGAGGAAAGGTTTCTAGAGTCGACCCCTTGCTGTGTTTTCTTAATGCTGTCGGCACCTCTGAGTGTTAAGAGTTGCATGAGAAAGAGAAACCACATGCTGCGAGAGGCAACGATCTGATTTCTGACGACGTCATCCTCAGACAAGACGGAGTGAACTCCATCTCCTCCTCTCAGCAGCCGGTGGGGACACTTCATGTGATCCAGCTAACACTGGATTTGAAGCTCGTCCTCGATTTTCATTGGCTCCTGAGAGCGTCAGTTGACGGGGGTGGAACTATTTACTGACTGCAGACTCGTTTTATTGAAGCCCAGGTCACACCAGCGGACCTAACTGAGGCTTCAGCCGGTGAGCTGTAGCTGTTAGCGCTAAAACGCTGATGCTGCAGAAAAGTCAACGTTTTTTGGACTTTCCAACTCTTTGTTCCCTCAAAGGTTAAAGGTCAAGAGAACTTTCTATTGGTCAATGGCGTAAATTTGTATATTTAAGTTCACCAAAGTCGACTTGTGGATTTACTTTGCAAACCCGCTGCAATGATACCGAAACATGTTAATCGCTAGCTGTTGAAAATGTACATAAATCAGCCTGTGCAGCGTTTAAACATGAAAGCTATCGGCTTCTTCAGGCTGCATGCAGCCGGAGTAGAATATGTTAGCAGGGAAACTAAAGTAAAAGTCTTCCAAGTGCTCACCAGGTGGTTAAACCTCATCAGCTGACACAACTGAAAGCTCCAGAACGGCTCCTCAAGGGAGCTCCAAGTCAGATTGTTTTCTCAGCTGCTATTTCAAAGGTAAAGATTAACATTTCTATGATTATCTGCACTTTTTGATGAAACACTTGCGTCGGCCGATACCCGAAGCCCAGGTATCACTGTCAGTCCTGAACAAGTGGTATCAGTGCGTCCCGACAGACATTCACACATTAACCAAGTGAGTTTAAGAGCAGTTGACCCAGTTTAAAATTGAAAGTCGTAAAGTCAACTTTTATGCAACATAAGCACTTAAAGCTGTAAAATAACCACGAAGCCATAAAAGCATATTACGACAGATATCAAGCCCAAAGTCTGTCATTGTTCCATCTCAACATGCATGTAAGTGCTCTCATGCAACAAAGCAGGAATAACTGTGAAACGTGCACAAACACACACATGATTACAGGACAGTACCTTAAGGTGGCTCACACTGCAGGTTTCTTTAGTGAAGGCTGCAACAAGTCAACTCAACCGAGTTCCCTCTGGGGCCGAGTGATATGAACCGAAATGAGAGGAGGGAGGAGGAGGGAGGAGGTGGGAGGGAGGAGGGAGGAGGGGGGAGGGGGGAGGGAGGAGGAGGGAGGGAGGAGGGAGGGAGGGAGGGAGGAGGGAGGGAGGAGGGGATGAACAGATTTGTGGGCAGAGAAACAGAAACAGGAGAGGGAGAGGTGGAGCAACACGGACACAGAACAACAACAGTCTACGAAGTCTACGAAGTCTCCACACAGGAGGAAAGAAGAGGAGGGAAATATGAAGACAAGAGGAAAAGAGGTCGACACAAATAGTGGCAAATATTGACACACACACACACACACACACACACACACACACACACACACACACACACACACACACACACCTATTCTGACCAATCCAAAAGAGCAGACATCTGGCCCAGAGTGGATTATGGGTAATTAACTACTCTTTAATGATTCCCGCTGATCGCGGACAGGAACACAGATTACACTCTGATACACACAAAAACGTGTGTGTGTGTGTGTGTGTGTGTGGGCGAGTGTGTGTGTGTGTGTGCGTGCGTGTGTGTGTGGGCGAGTGTGTGTGTGTGTGCGTGCGTGTGTGTGTGGGCGAGTGTGTGTGTGTGTGTGCGTGCGTGTGTGTGTGGGCGAGTGTGTGTGTGTGGGCGAGTGCGTGTGTGTGTGGGCGAGTGTGTGTGTGTGTGTGGGCGAGTGCGTGTGTGTGTGGGCGAGTGTGTGTGTGTGTGTGGGCAAGTGTGTGTTCATGCTCCCAAACCAGGAGGAATAACTGAGATGACACAGTGATCCACCACACACACACACATACACACACACACACACACACACACACAGTCTTTACATATTTGTCATTTGCCAGCTACCACAACCTTAAACCCACCCTTAGCCCTTAATCCAGGCATTTGTATGGTGGAATGTGTGTGTGTGTGTGTGTGTGTTCTCTCTAGTGTCCACCAGGGGGCGACTCCTCTGGTTGTATAGAAGTCTATAGAAAATGACTCTACTTCTCTCTTGATTTATTCCCTCAGTAAACATTGTAAACATGAGTTTATGTCTCAATCTCTAGTTTCAAGTCTTCTTCAATACAGCGTGATGTTCATTTAGTACATTATGGTCCATTTAGAGTCACACAGACCATAAAGCACGGGATGCTTTAGGGCGGGGCTACTGTGATTGACAGGTCTCTACGTCACTCCTCCGACATCCAAATATGGTCACTTCCTGTTCACTGGTTGCAGTAAAACCAAGATGGTGTGCCAACAAGCTCAAAGTTATCATTTTAGCCGTGATGGTAGAAATAATTTGTCCTTTTTACAGTCTTGTAACGTCTTCTGTAGTGTGTGTATTGGCCTCCTATTTGTCCACGTTGCGATATACGCTGACAACAGCTTTTAGTGACTCTCTCTAAACGGACTTGACGCCATGAATACTCTCTCGGCTGTCGAGGCGACTGTGAATCAGTCCTCCATCCGTCAGCCTCTCTAGCCGCTTATTCTGACAGGACGATGGGAGTGGACTGCTGTCACCTGCGGTCTCAAACTAATGCATGCATGTAAGCACGTTTGCATGAAAACACGTGCACGTGTGTGTATGTTTCTGTGTGCGAGCACCGTTGGAGGCTGTTGATCTGCTAATCCGCCTCCCCACAGAGCCAGATTACTGTTGGGAGTTTGATAAGAACGCGTGGGAGGCATTAAGAGATATTAGCGTCTGGCCAACAAGACAACACAGCTTCTTCACCGGTGATGTACGACGTGACATGATATGATATGATCTGGTGCAATACATGCGTTATTTAGTGACGTGTGGGTAGAAAGCTTTGATGTAACACAGTAGGTTGATACGTCTTCATTTGGGCCAAAACCTAATCTTAAAAAACACAAAAAGAAGACGTGTTTTTGCATTTGCTGACTTTTATAACACCCACGACGTCGGCAGTTCTTCTCACCAAACATACTTTTACAAGCAGTGAAACAAGTGGGATTCACACAGACTACTGAGCGGTGAAAGTAATGTGCATACCTCTGATAATGACCCTGAGGTTTACCATGGGAGCATCTGGGACTGTTTCTAATATCAATTACATGCAGATATCTCATGTGAATGTTTCTCTCTGATAAACACAATGTGTGTTTGACATCAGAGATGATTGGCCATGTCAGGAATGAACAGCTGTACTCATGTGAGTGATAGCAGCGTGTGTGTGTGTGTGTGTGTGTGTGTGTGTGTGTGTGTGTGTGTAATCCACAACATTCCCAGGTTTTTCCATTTGTTCAGCTACTCCACGGCCAGATGCTGCAGACTGGATGACCTCCGAACACTGAGGCAACAAACGGCAACACTTGAAAGACTCCGTCATGACAGGATATGAATATGTAAATTTAAATAAACATCTTGCGTAAAGGTGGCATCCCAACCAGTGAACGTGTAAAGAAACAGATTCACTGTTTGACCAAAAAACTAAAATCAAGTATTTAATCCAAAGGAAACTACTCACCAAAGACAGCCAATCCAAGCCGACCAAACACAATGACCTCAGTGATGAAATGAAGGCACACGCAGCTGCCTTCTCACTTTATCTCATATTATTTACACTCTGTTTGATACAACATGGCATTCTGGGTAAAGAAGTCTTCAGAATTCGAACCTCTCTTCCTGCCGTTTGGTGCTGCCGATGAGCAGAGTTGTTTTTGTGCCGCTTTATTGCGCCGTTGTGGTTTGAATAAAGAGTTGCATAAGCACAAAGAAATGAGTTTATTGACATTTTGAGCTGTTTCTCCTCTGAAATTGGAATCAAACCCCAGAAGTTTAGAGAAGGCAGCCGCGGGAGAGCGGGGTGACATCAGGAAAGAGTCTGGCTCAGAACCCCAATCGAGTTATAGAACTCTGGGTTTGGGACGGATAATGTGTTCGTGGTGATGGAGGGGAGGGGGGGGGGGACATTTTGGATATTATTGTCATATCTTCCAGTTGGAGGAAATAGACAAACTCTACTATCATTCTTCCGATCTAAAACACAGACGCAATAGCGATCCCTGCTTGATGAAACTGTTCGGAGCAGCGCTAGACTGTCCAGATTGTTCCCAATATGCTCAAAGATTGTGGGCCAGACGCTTGACTCAGGGTTTCAATCTGCACTTGTGAGAACAACGCTGACTTCGTCTGGTCGCGTCAGATCTCGCACATGCTCGTTTTGGCTAACATGAGCTTTTGATGAACTGGTTTTCGGTGCGACAGGTTTGAATAGAAGACAGCTGCGTCGGTGGGATCTGTGACGGAGAACTGCAAGCAACGAAGTGCAAGAAGTCCGACAAATGGTGCACATAATTCACACAGTCCTTGTGAGTTAAATATGAATACTTTCTCGCAATGACGTGAATAGAATGCAGAGGTACAGCAGCATTGTTTCATAACTGATGAGTAGGTATCAAAGGTCTCGTGCGCGATTGAGCGTGAAGCTCTTTGTTGACATTGGAAACGATGCTGGAACGACGGCCTTTTGGTTTCATACCGTTTAAGTTGCACTTTACATCCTGAATTTCATCACTCATCATTTGTGTGAACTCATCATTGACCTTTGACCACCAAATTCTGATCAGTTCATCAACGAGTCCAACGAACCTCCTCAGGGAACCTTCAGTCCACGCCTTGTGCTTCTTTTACCAACAGTTCACCGGAATTCAACCTGAAATATTGTTATTTTGGAAACTTTGGGATCGTGGGGAGCTAGAAGAATAAGGTCTGTGGGTTTAAACAAAGCTTTGAGCATTAACTGAACCAGGTGCCTGAAGCTAATTCTGAGCCAACTTCTTAAAGGGCAGCGCCACTGGTTCTACGGGTCAAAGTTTGTGTTGCTAGAAAGAAGTGAGAGCTCTGTAGCTCGCTCCTCCTCTCTGCTCGAGGCTACGCTACTAGCATAACACACCCAAGTTTCTGACTGAACCGTCTGAAGTCGAGGTGCATCGTGGGTAATGTAGGCGCCGTGTTTTGTGTGGAAATAAATAAGACGATATCTCTGGTTCGGCTGCATCCACTTTGACAAACGCGTCCTGGTTTTAGAGGGTTTCCATGATCTGCTCTTGGTCAGCCATTTGATCCTCGTATGTACGACAACACACATTGATTCTACAGACACACTCAGACACACACTCCTCTCGCTTCCTGCCGCTCCACATTGTTGTGCTCGGAGGATTAGGCCTGCCCAGTGTTTTGGTTTAGTTCTGCTCTATAATGCTCTTTAATTTCACTTGCCTCCTGCAGTCTCTCCTCCCCGTAGTCCCTTAATCAAATAACAATCAGCGTTGTCGGTTGGTGGTTAAACATTTAGCTCCCCTCAGAGCCAGAGAACACAAATACATCTGCAGAGCGCAGACGTTCATTCCAGGACGCGTTGAGGCCAATCTGTGGCAGCGTCTGCACCGGGTACCAAGTGAATTATGAATGTGCAACAATGTCACAGTAAGTGTTTGGTTGGCAAAATGAAAACTATTGTTTTTTAGCATCTGGATCCTTCAGAAATGCCGAAAAACAAAACTCCAAAAACCAATAAAGTGTTGAAACTGAATCTTTTTTTATGGTTTCCTAAAGCCACGGCATGAATGTATAATGACTTCAGAGTTAAGACCGTGAGCGACGTATCAATAACAGGCCTTTCCCTCTGCAGGGAAACCTCCAGCTATTGCTGCGGCTGTTCAAACTACAATCCAGAAATTACAAAATGTGTTTTTCTTATTGTCTTATCGTCAAACCCAACGCTCCCATCAGAGTATTTAATTCAGTATTCAGAGCAACGCTTTGATGCCTCAGATACATATTTATGTTTCCATTGGCTGAAATGTTTCAAGGTAATTGGAGCATTAGTTTGGCATCAGCGTGTTAACTTCCCACTGCAAAAAAATATGAATCCTTCCGTTGCAAGGAAATTACCAAAACTGATCTTTCGCCAACGGTGTCACATCAGCAGGAAGAGCCGGCTGAGCTCTGAAGTACACGCCTGATGGACGACGACATCACCGCAGACACAGATGGGGAGCGTGGGAAGCGTGTTTCGTTGAAGGCATTCTGCTGTGATGAGTCACCTGACCACGAGTCACCTGACCGGGTCCAGTGAGCACCGAGCACTCTGGGCTTCTTGCATGGCGAGAGTTTTTTTGGTTAAAAATACGAGTTTGTAAAGAAAACACACGGGTTGCCTTACAAAGGGATTTTGCAGCACATGAACCAAAATAAGGAGCTTTTCTGAAGACACCAAAGTTACCATTGTCGTTAAGTGGACACTAGTATGCATCACACAAAACTATAGAAAACAATCACAGCTGTTTGAACTCCAAAACTTAACAACCAACACACCCCATGTACCGTATATGTATTCGTTTCCTCAGCAGGCGCCGTGTATATACTGAATAATAAGCCGAGAACCTGAATATGAATGTGCATTGATGCAAACAGCCTCACTGTGAAGTCTGCAGCTCCGCGGGCAAAGCCAGCGTCCTCTGATCTGCTGTCCGCTCTGCCAGAGCAGCTCAGCTCTCACACATTCCTCCAGACCGGAGAAAATCGGTTCATCGCTGGAGAGCAGATAACCTAATGCTGCCGGACACGCAGACGCACCGGGGACGAGACGTTCTCAGCTCTACTCTGCAGCTACAAGAGATGAAGACCTCCCAAAGAAAAGCAGTGCCGTCGTCAAGTCTGTGCGTGTTTGACAATTTATTTAGCTTATACCAACAAATAAACTGCATTTTTAGACGGTGAATGTGTCATTTTGGAATAACACGTCAGTAGTTGTGTCAAACATTGCGGCTACATAATGAAAGCGCTGCAGGGAAAGCTGGAGGATAATTAGCAATTGTCAAACTTGTGAAGGAGTGTAGCGGGGGGGTTAGGATCAGGCACATGACTGCTGCTACGAGGCTGAGAGTCATTTTCTGTCTCGATGAAGGTTTCTGTTGGGGGGAAAATGAGTTTAGTCAGGGATGAAGCTTAATCCTCGGCTGTGAAATTGGCCCCCAATCTCTTTGGGAGGTACTGAGACACACCGAGGGACACAAATCTAGACTTAAAATAACAAACCGCCGTCAGGAACCCAACGACCGAAAGAATGGGACGTCTCTGAGGTCCAGCGGCCTGAATCGCATGCTATGCTATGCGCTAAGTGACAGAATAATTATGAGCTCAACATGAGAAATATCACAGGACGAGCTACACACAGAGGAAACATCCTTCACTTTGGTGTCATTGATGCTGAAGAAGTATTTAAGTGATTTATAGCTGTGTTAAAGCTGCATTCTCTCTAATGTCCACCAGGGGGCGACTCCTCTGGTTGTATAGAAGTCTATAGAAAATGACTCTACTTCTCTCTTGATTTATTACCTCAGTAAACATTGTAAACATGAGTTTATGTCTCAATCTCTAGTTTCAAGTCTTCTTCAATACAGCGTGATGTTCATTTAGTACATTATGGTCCATTTAGAGTCACACAGACCATAAAGCAGGGGATGCTTTAGGGCGGGGCTACTGTGATTGACAGAGCCGAATACGGCGTCTCTACCACCGCGTCACTCCTCCAGAGCCTCAGTAGCTTCTGATCTGTGTTACCTCCTTACATTTAAAACTGAACTTTTTCTGCTCTCTTGCAAAAAACTCACAGTCACAACAGCCAAAAGCAAAGCATTTAACTTCACGATGACTTTCCTCATCACTACAGTACAGACATTCCTAATTACTCTGCATCTTCTTTTTCTTCAGCCTCAACAGCACAACTAATACAAATGCCATTTCATCTGGTATGTATGAGCACCATACATCTCCAATGCACATTCGTCTTCCCCGTGAATAAAGCGATTCAGATCAGACGTCGTTCAAGATTTGTCGGGGGAGCAAAACAGATGAAACAGTTCCCTGAACTTTTGAAGCGACTTACCGAGGCAGAGATGTGACGCCGTCCCGCTGTGGGACTCCTGGTTCAGCTCCAACCAGCAGCAGTCTCTCCACATAGGCACATTGTGAAACACAGACACACACACTAGCATTGCACAACCACGCAAATGTGAGAAACAATGAGCAACACATTGTGCAGCAGCGAAGGAGACGTTTGACAAAGCTGTGTGTTTGATACGTGGAGTGGAGGTACCGCATTTTGAGCTCATATTTCTGTATATCTTAACATGCTCCGGTTTTTCTATAAATAACTTTCTGTCTCACAAACTCGACATCTCTGCACAGTTATAAAAAACTTAAAGGTTTCAAGTTCAACTTAATCTCTGCAAAATGTTCCAAACTACGTTGGTGATGCACCGACAGCGTGAGATCATCAGTATATCAGTTACCTCAGAACAAAAACTCACAACAAAGAGGGAGAATTTTAAAATAATACTCAATGCTGATATTCCAGGATAGGTTTGGACCAGGGTTGGGGATAAAGTATATATTCTACAAGGCCTGAGTCTGACCGGAGCCCGATCGTGGCCACATGTGGCCCCAACAGGATCTAAACAGAGTTGGGCACAAACTACGAATTCTACTTGGGCCAAGCCCAACTTGATCCTGGACCCACCCGAACCTGACTCGAGCCCAACGTAAACCCAATCAATGTTAATCCGGTTCCTAAAATAATCCAACCCCGACCCCAATCCAATTTCAGTCCTGACCTGAGCCCAACCTGATCCTAGCCCGACACAAACCCAACCGAAACCCAAGCCCGACCTGAAGCCAAGTCCCAGCCTGACCCAAGCCACACCTGATCCCACCCTGACCCTAGCCGACCCCTAACCCCATTCCTAGCTGGACACAAGCCCGACCCAAACTCAAGTCCTACCCGATCTTAGCCCCATCTGATCCCAGCCTGACACAAGGCCACCCCAAACCCGAGTCCTAGCTGGACACACGCTAGACCCAAACTCGATCAGACCCAATCTTAGCCCCACACGATGTCAGCCTGACAAAAGCCCAAGCCACACGTGATCCCACCCTGACCCTAGCCTACCCCTAACCCCATTCCTAGCTGGACACAAGCCCGGCCCAAAACTCGAGCCCTACCTGATCCTTGCCCCACCCCAACCCCAGCCTGACCCAAGTCCATCCCAAACCAGAGTCCTAGCTGGACACAAGCCCGACCCAAAACTCGAGCCCTACCTGATCCTTGCCCCACCCCAACCCCAGCCTGACCCAAGTCCATCCCAAACCAGAGTCCTAGCTGGACACAAGCCCGACCCAAACTTGAGTCCTACCTGATCCCAGACTGACAATAGCCCGCCCCAAACCCGGGTCCAAGTCTGACCAGAGCCCAACCAAAGCACAGTCCGAGTGTGGCTATGACGCTCAGGTCGGTGATTATACGTGAGACCATCTTGGCTACAAATCCAAGCAGCATTAGTTCTGCAACAAGTATATATTTCAAATAATATCACACGTCTTTGCAGCTTACAGGCTGAGTCAGCAAACGAAGTAAGATATGCAGAGATAAGTCACGAAAGAGGTAGGAGGACAAACAGAAAGAGGTTGGTCATGTTTATAGATCTCTCCCCCACCTCCCTCCCTCACCCTCCTACCTGAGTGCAGCTCCACCAGACCGCCCTGCAGACCAATGCAAACAGCTGGATGGGGAGAAAGTACACGTACAGGAGGACGGGAGTTCTGGTGGTTCTATTTTTCTATGTCCCTATACTCCGATGTCACTCCATCACTTCACCTCCTCTATCCTGACTCCCAAACTAGCTCTCCCACTTTGTCTGGTTATCCTCACGTCACTCCTCTCGCACATTATTAAACAATCCGTAATTTTGTCTCTTTCATCTCTCTCTCCGTCTCGCTCCCTTCTTTCCTCAGTCCCTCTCCTTCAAGTCAAAACGAATCAAATGACATTTCACCAGCGTGACAGCAAAGAAGCCCAAGTTGCATGGAGGATATTATTCCAGACATTATAGCACCAAAGCACTCCAGTTTCATCCCATTTTTTGCATTATGCCTTCATATTAATCGATGTAATTTAGGATATAAATGTGTCTTTTCTTCACAGGTGGACTATGATTTATAAAATGATTTTCTGTTTCGAAAACATCTGCTTTATTTTAATTTAGAAGTGATTTTTGAGGGTCTGGCCATCAGTTCTTTGGGTTGTGATAACATTGTTCAAGACATTCAGAAAATACAATTTTACAGTTTAGCCGGATTAACTACAATATTTGGAGTTGAAGTGAAAGTTCTGTCGCTCCATAATCACGAAAGTATTGGACCTATTTTTTACAAGCCATATAACAAGTCCCAAGTCAAGTCCTAAATCAAGGTTGACAAGTCACAAGTTAAGATTGAAAACCCCCAAGTCAAGTCCCAAGTCTAGGTTGACAAGTCCCACGTCAAGTCCTAAGTCTAGGTTGAGAAGTCCCACGTCAAGGTTGACAAGTCCTAAGTCAAGGTTGACAAGTCCCATGCCAAGTCCTTAGTCAAGGTTGACAAGTCACAAGTTAAGATTGAAAACCCCCAAGTCAAGTCCCAAGTCTAGGTTGACAAGTCCCACGTCAAGTCCTAAGTCAAGGTTGACAAGTCCCATGCCAAGTCCTTAGTCAAGGTTGACAAGTCACAAGTTAAGATTGAAAACCCCCAAGTCAAGTCCCAAGTCTAGGTTGAGAAGACCCAAGTCAAGGTTGACAAGTCCCACGTCAAGTCCTAAGTCAAGGTTGAGAAGACCCAAGTCAAGGTTGACAAGTCCTAAGTCTAGGTTGACAAGTCAAAAGTTAAGATTGAAAACCCCCAAGTCAAGTCCCAAGTCAAGGTTGACAGGTCCCACGTCAAGTCCTGAGTTACAGGCTGTTAAAGTCCGAGACGAGTTTCAAGTCTCTCTTCAACTCTTTGTTGGTATTTTACTTTCTTCTCTCAGCTCGTCTTCACGTCTTCCTGTCTCTTTTCTATCTGAGTGGATATTTAAGCTTCATACCTGCAACAGACCCAATGAGCCGCACGGATTCTCAGTCTTTATGCCGAGAATAATGACTTCTCTCTTTTCATATTTCACTCCATCGTTTCTTATCTCCGTCATCTTTCCGTGCCCCATCTCTCTCCACGTCTTCAACATTTCTCATTTGTCTCTTTCCAAAGCTAAATGAGGCAACTAATCACATTCCTCATCACTGTCACCTCTTTGCGGGGTTTGGTGGACCTTTGAGTTTAATACAAAGTTTATAAAAAGCACCTTCCTGCACATCTTTTCTTTACAACAGAAACTTTACTTCTATCATCAAAATATCAGCAAAGTCACGATCAGAAGTCCAGGGTTTCTTCGACTCCTACGAAACAATAACATTTCTTTCTTTTTCTAATTTCCTCCCAGTCGTTTCTGTCTCTGTCCTCTGGGTGTTTCCATCTTCGATCCTTTCCTTTGCAGTGCTGGCGAGTTCTCACAGTCTCCAAACGGGGTCACATAACATCCCACCTGCTTTAATAAGACGGAAGATATACTGGAAGCACTGTCGCAGGAATCCTGGCAATATTGTGAGCGGCTTATGGAGGTTGGAGGTGATGGAGGGAGGGGGGAAGCAAAGAGAGAGAGAGAAGAAGAAACTCTTCAGAATAAATAAGTCTTAAAATCCGCCTTTAGCTCCAAACTCTCAGCTATTCCCTCGACAAGACAAGGAGACACATGCACAGCTTCCTCCTCGTTCACTTATCCAGAGGTTTCTTTGCATAAAAGGTCAGAAAGTAGCAGGCCAGGGTGTCAATGAAGGGGAGGAGACCGATTAACTGACAGGCGTGTCGTGGGCGGCAATCTTTCACACTCAGAGGCTTGAAAACCAGATATTTCACATCCAATCTATCGCAGGATTTTTGATGCAACCGCCGTCTGTCCGCTCGGCGACTCTCCTCAACCGGTGTGACAAAAACAAGCCGGTCTCTCCCCCTCGCTCCTCCAGAGGACACCAAGGAGGGGGGGAGTGGAGAAGATGAGATCTGACATGTTTAAGTAGAAACAGATGAGAGTTAGAAGGGTTCGTTCGGTTCAGACGTGACCAGAGGAGAATAATAACAGAGATGAAGGCAGAGAGAGGAGGCGGTTTGTTTTCCTCTCACCAGAAGAAGACAGAAGCTCACTGGGACATTGACAGATGCATATTAGACATTTTACCGCTAATATAGTGAATTCATGGCTCATCATAACTAATCAGATGAGAGGATTGAGGAAAGAATGGAGGGAAATAAAAAGCTAAATGAAGGTTTGGAGGAATAACTCCGATCTGTTTCATCTCCTCGGGCTGGATTAATGCTGCACACACACACACACACACACTCACACACACACACATACACACACACACACACACACACACACACACACACACACACATACACACACACACACACGGAAAGTTACTGATGATCCCAGTTGTATCTGTACTTATTTTTCTCAAATGTTTTCTCCATTTTTGCCATTGCTCACCCCTCTATCACTCTTTTAGTTTCCTCTCAGTTCTTCCTTCCTTCCTCGTGTCCTTTCTTCTCCTGGTTTCCTGCTAGTCCCTCCTTTTCCTTCTTTCCTCTTTTCAAGTCAATGGTTTGAATTCCTTCATTTTGTTTCGACCCCCTTTTCTTGCCTTGATAACGCTGTGTTAACGACCTGTCAATCACCGCGTAGCCCCGCCCCAAAGCATCCCCTGCTTTATGGTCTGTGTGACTCTAAATGGACCATAATGTACTAAATGAACATCATGCTGTATTGAAGAAGACTTGAAACTAGAGATTGAGACATAAACTCATGTTTACAATGTTTACTGAGGGAATAAATCAAGAGAGAAGTAGAGTCATTTTCTATAGACTTCTATACAACCAGAGGAGTCGCCCCCTGGTGGACACTAGAGAGAATGCAGCTTTAACACATGAAGCTTTGACTGGGGAACCAGAGGTTGCCGTCTGGAGGACACGAAATGTTCACACATTCATTAAGAAACCTTGTGAGAGTGTTATGATCTTCCAAAGCTCCATCCAGCAGCAGATAATGAAGCCAGAGAGCAGCCAGACTGTAATCCCTAAAAGGAGTGGAAAGAACGCCGGAAGGGACCGGCTCCTCTTTTTTTAGGCCATCCTTTAGCGGCAATTAAAAAGACAGCTGGTGACTGAATGTGAAGCCAGAGAAACATCTTGTAACTGACTCCTGAAGAACCTCTGCTGTTGAGAAATCAGGGAAATCGACATCTCTCTGTCCATCAAAAGCTCTTCCAACGTTTTAGAAACAA
>NC_136656.1:2512391-2569891 GCF_949748355.1 Melanostigma gelatinosum
AACTCTCGGCAAGAAAGCAAATAAGCAACTTTCCCAATGTGTGTGTGTGTGCGTGCGTGCGTTCCTCCAGCAGCTATTTTTAACATGTTAAGCATTAGTTTGACCGTAAATACGTCTCAGCAGACGAATAAAGTATGAAAACTGAGATCCTGGAGGTTCAATCCCATGATTCTGAGCTGAGCGTCGCTGGAAAACAAGACATTATCAACGCATCGCTGCCAGAACACATCTCATGCTTTAATCCCTCCAAGCTGCCACCACCGCATTCAACAGAACACCGTGAAATGAGACCAAACACAGAAGAGCAGCAGAACCCGTCTGCAGCGTCAGCGCCGCAGAGATCAGCAGACTCGTGGTTTTGGGTGATGCGTCCACATGAAGTCCTCCTCAGCTGCTTCTCAGCTCATTTGCATTCACGTATGAAAGACGCTCTGCTTGTGAATTAAAAGTAGAAAGTACCTCTTGTGTTATTTAAGTACAGTACTTATAATACTTGTACTTACAGGTGTTCCATGACTTTGAATTCCAGCTTTAAATGAGCAGAATGATGATTCAAATCAACAGTTCTGGACTGAATGCAACACAGCTCTTTGAAAGGTTGGAAGAAAGAGTATGAAAACATTTGCAATTTGTTTCCTCTTCAGGATTCTCTCCACACACACACACACACACACACACACAGAGACAAGTACACACACTAACAAGAGGCAACACACAAAGCAACAGACGTTAAACACACACACACACACACACACCTACGTGCACAGCAACGCAAACATTTTTTGATTTCTACATGAATGCTGAATTTATGACACACTGTCGTCTCACTAACACGTTGTCGTGTGTTTGTGTAACTCTTATCCGACACTTTGTTTTGGTTTATTCTTCCTCCATAACTCCTCTTTTTTCATAATCGAGGAAAGAAAACATTTATTTTACTTCTTTGTTGCTTTGCGTCTGTAGATTTCTGCTAACTTCTCCCAAAGTCACCATGAGATAATGCCTCATGTGCATATTTAAACAGAACATTTCAGGAAGCATGTAACACATAAACCTGAGGTTTCGGCTTCAGGTTTGACCCACCGTGCTTGCCGTAGAT
The DNA here is from genome assembly GCF_949748355.1 of Melanostigma gelatinosum. Taxonomy (NCBI): domain Eukaryota; kingdom Metazoa; phylum Chordata; class Actinopteri; order Perciformes; family Zoarcidae; genus Melanostigma; species Melanostigma gelatinosum. Next base: position 2,513,491 of record NC_136656.1, read on the forward strand.
CTGAGCACCAGTCAGAGTGAACCGTACGGTCTCGGCTCTGCTGTCGGCTCGCGTTTCCTTTTCTATGAGCGACGTCGGCTCATCTCTTCATCGAGTCAAACGCTTTCAGAAGTGAAAGGAAGAAAGATGTTCTCCACAGTTCACACGCAACACAGTGAACGCAGCAATAACGAGCGATTAGAACAGAGCGCAGAATGAACAGACGTCTGACGTCAACGTTTTCATTTCTTCATTGTAAAAACAAACTAATTATATTCAATTCATGACTTTTTTTAATCAGCATTTTTTAATCATAATCAGCAGCTTTTCAGCTGCAGAGAGAGAGCGTGTGTGTGTGCGTGTGCGTGTGTGTGTGTGTGTGTGTGTGTGTGTGTGTGTGCGTGTGTGTGTGTGTGGGGGGCAGAGTGCCGGCTTCACACAGGGCACTAATGAACTCAGAGAGCAGATAGAGGACACGCAGCAACACACAACTATGGACGAATGAGCTGCAAAGAAGAGCTCATGAATACAATGACAGAGCAAAGAGCAGGGCAACATCTGCACATTCCATCCTCTTTGTTTCAAATACCAGATATATTGTATTTTCTTCTGTTTCACAGTCATGATTCTTGACTTTTGCAAAGGATTTTTCCCTGTTTGTGAAAATGTTCTGATCTCACTGTGACTTTAAAAGATATAATTATCCTCGTCAATCATCATATTTCTACAGCTGTCGTGGGAAACGTAAAGATGGCCGCTCCTAACGAACAACACGTGGACCGTGAGAGACGTTGACGGGGCAGAACTAAACACAGTGACGACCACGGCCGCACATCATCTGCTCTCAGTTCGGAGGACGAGGACGAGGTTTCAAGCGTCAGTGTGCACGAAACAGCTCAGAGCAGATGTGCATCTCAGCGCTCGTATTCGGATGATATCTATGCGGTCCTTTCAAAATAAAGTTCCGTCTTCACGGGAAAGGTCTAGAACTACTGAGTGAGGTTCAGAACGCTGGATGAGACCAGGCTGAATTGACGCACCGTGTAATTCTATTGGTGTGCGGCGAACACAGACACGTGATCAGGTGGAAGCTTGATGGCGACTCATCAACATGGAGCCGTGACTCAAACACACGGCCGTAGCAGCTCTGTGAGTTGTTTACGAACACAAACACACACTGATTATTCGCACCGCGTCCAAACCGCAGAGCCTCGCGGCTGCCAGGTCGTGGGTTGGTATAGCAGGAGGCTACACACACACACACACACACACACACACACACTCATCGGGGTGTCCGGGTCCGTGTGTCCGGTGTCAGAACTGTGTGTCCTGTTGTTGCATCGCCACAACGCGCTGCCAATAAATACTTTGGTTCTCCTCTTAACCCACTGATCCAACAAACCAGCACTGAACTCGCTTCTGTAGCGATTATAAAACCTTTATTTTGAAAGGATGTCGCTGCTGAGCTGAGTCACTTAAGTTGTATCGCGCTGCTTTGTTCCGTGTGATGAACAGATGATATGTTCATCCGAACATTCTCACCACGTCACAATATTCCAGATTAAACGTTGTTTTTTTAGCTTCATCAAAATGAGTTTTAAACTCTTTAAATCTTAAGTGTCATGTTTAAAATGATAGCTGTGACGGTTTTTCCTGCTTTCTGAGACAGGGTTGTCTCCTTGTCTCCTTTCCTCGTTTGTGTCCTTTCCTACCCTGCTGCCAATGGTAACACACTTAAAACAAACACACATTTGCACAATCTCTCTCTCTTCTTTCCTGAATGTGAACCAGGTAACTCCCTACACAATGGAGTGATATTCCCCTCACACACACACACACACACACACGCACACACACACACACACACACACGCACGCACACACACACACACACACGCACACACACCGCTCCCTGTCCGTCATCTGGAAGTGATGGCGTCCTCCATTACAGCGTGTTGGTGTTGACAGCCGGCCTTTTGTCCGTTACAGCTCAGAGAGAAGAGCTCTGCACAGAAACACATCGAGGAGACACGCAGCACACGTGATGGCTGTTAACACACACACACACACACACACACACACATGTAAACCAGTCACAGAGGAGAGAGAGCTGTTCTGCACATGTCCAGTGTTTTATCCCACCCGGCCTCTTCCTGCATTATGTCACCGCTGTAACTGAATCTGCTCGTTGTTATTTTGTACAGCGTGCGGAAAGATTTCCTCTTCTTGTGAAGTATCACGCAACAATAACCAACGTTAGAGCTCCTGAGAGAGAACGACACGTTAGATACAAGTATGAACGTGAACATATATCACACTATTGGTTGTAGGCGGAAATAAACACAGTTAAACCGAACAAAATACATCTTTAAAGGAGAAGATGTATCTCTGAACCTGACTGCAGGACTACATCAGTGTTAAAACGACGTTCCGACAGGTGAAGCGAGCAGCATTTACATCAGAGTAACTTCATCAGAGTAAAAACCGAAGCCGGATTACTGCAGCGTGTTGAAGCTGCAGCTGACCTGTGAATGACCGCCTGTAGGAAGAGGAGGGGGAGGAGGGGGAGGAGGGGGAGGAGAAGTGAATATGTTGACTCTGAAAAGAGTCCGTGGCCTGAATCGACTGTTAACACACAGTGTTACTATTAACACAGAACAAAGTGATCCATCGACCCTGAATGCATCGTTTTGTCGGGTCGGAACCTGAACGCATCATCTCTGAAAAAACGAGTTTCTGAAGCTGTTTTAAGGAGGAAAGAGAAAAGAAGTAAGAAACGAACACAAGAGGAATTACAGAGGGGCCAACAGAGAGGGATCCTGAGTCATGAGGGTGATGTCCAGCCGTGGGAACGAGGGAGGAGAGAGAGAGAGAGAGAGAGAGAGAGACACAGAGAGAGAGAGGGAGAGGGTGAGTGAGAGAGAGAGAGAGAGAGAGAGAGAGAGAGAGAGAGAGAGAGACACAGAGAGAGAGAGGGAGAGGGTGAGTGAGAGAGAGAGAGAGAGAGAGAGAGAGAGAGAGAGAGAGAACAGATAGTTGGGCGTGAAGCCCACGCTGTGCTCTCCTGTGTCTGCTTACACTGAAGCTCTATAGAGTTCCATCCTGTGCAACATTCAGGGAGCATGGGAGGAACAGCAGCCGTGATGAAAGATGCTTTCTTCACACACCGGTTCTGTTCATTGATGAAGGTCCGCTGTAGATTACTTGTGAATTCAAACAATGGCAAGACACCCAGAAAAGAAAGGCCGGCGCCTCTTTCTGAAACTTGATCATGACGCACTTCAAGCCACACCCCCAATGTGGTGATGTCACAGTGCCTCTGACAGCTGAGGGTAAACACCTGCTGTGATGGCGTTGGTTCGAATCCCAGAGAGCAGCTTTTTGTAACCTCGACCGGGGAAGACAAACTCGAGCGGAATCAGCCTTTAAGAAGCAGCCGGGGCTCAGAGGAAGAATGTGGTTTCCCAGACAATTAGGAGAAAAAAAAGAAAAAGGCCGGCACCAAATGAAAACATAGAACTCCGGCTCGCCACTCTCATACTTGGGACATTCCTGCTCCACTCGGGGTCAACGACAGGAAATAAAAACCAGCATGAGAGACTCAGGTCCAGTCCGCTACCGGAGGAAGATTTGGACGCACAAACTCCGGCGCTGTCAAGCTCTGCAGAGTGACTTCCTCTTCCTCTTTATCTTCATCTTTATCAGTGCGAGATAGCAGTATTTATATGAACAGTCCTTTGTCTCATTACAGATCTTTTCAAACATTATTATCCGTACGTGTCTTCATTTTCATCAGAGAGACAGAGAGGATGATGATGATGAGAGGAAGGCCCATGTGGCTCTATTGATTGTTTAGTCGTGCTCTTTCTGCCCACATGTTAGTGACACAGTAAGAACCCACGCAGAATACAAAGAGAGGGAAGAAGAGAGAGAGGATCTTTACGTCTCACACACACACACACACACACACGGGCGAGTTCCTCTCGTCCCATCATGCATCTGGGTGACCTGCGCTGCCGTCAGGTGGAGGTAGACGTGTGGTGACACTGATGAGCTCCAGTAAATGTGCTGCTGTTGGTGAATTAAAGGACCAATCCGCTCTAAAGCTCGACTGCTTATTGATTCATATGTTAATTATTATGCACGATACAGATGCGATGCATCGCGGGGTCATGTTGGATGATTGATTGTTATTGTGAGGCTTCTGGAGGCTCGTTGAAGGCTTGACACAGTGACTGTGCTGTCGAATACGCGATGAACTGACTGGATTGTTTTCATGAATCTTAAACTATGAATCCTAAAACATCCCTGAAAATTACTCTTTAAGTCATTTTAAACTTTACAAACTTAAAGATCTTCTCCTGAGGCCTGAAGACTTAAAATATGACATCACGAAAAACATAAAAATATATAAGAGGAAGTCACTGATGAGTTCTCCACATAAAGGTCCAGTTACCAGAAACCTTCCCGCTTCAGCACATGAATGTGAAACCAGAGTTCCAGAGAAGTAACAGCAAGAGAAACACATTCCAGAGTTGAAGCCTCAACGCGAGCATCTTGAATCTTTGATTCAACTCACTTGAACTGGAAAACTGTGAGCTGAAGTCAACAGAGACGCAAAGCAAACACACATGAATGCGTGACGTCAGAGGAGGAGGGGACGGGGACAAGGTGACAGGTAGAGACGGAACTCCAGAAACACGCACGACATCTCTGCTCTTACACCCGAGTTCACGTTCCACCCTCCACACCCACAACGTGCTGCCTTCAGGGGCACCCTGTAAACCCCGCATGTCCACGGAACCAGAGCCTCTGTCACAAGAAGTTCACTGGTCAGAAAAACGAAAGAGTGCAAGACTTTCAGTTCATCCCGAGTGGTTTTAAAACATCACAACTCATTCTTACACCGGCTATTGACACGCTCGCATGGGCTCCGCCCCCTTTGAACGTCACAGTGTCACTTAGTTCTGGTTACATGTGAAATCCCCGTTATTTCCTAGCAGAATTGAAGCACTTTTCTGGATTCTTTTTAAGAGTTTGTGCATAAAAACTTTCAGATTTCCTGCAGCAAGTGAACGCACGCACACAATAACAAACCTCTCACTTACTCACACCCCGAGCAACGCTGGGGATGTGCACCGCGCGCAGTGGCCGCTCGCGGTTCTTTTTGTTCGGTCATGTCAAGTCACAAAACCATCAATCTCTCCAGATAAAAGGAGCGCGCGTGCGGGCTGACATCAGAACGTTTGACGTGAAACTAAACTCCTGTAACCTGTAACTTACTTCTGGGCGGAGGCTTGCTGACCAGCGCGGCGACGTGCCTCTGCAGCCGGACCACTCTGCCCTCCAGCGCGCCGGACCGGCGGCAGACGGACACCAGCTCTCCCTGCAGCTCCTCCAGGATGCTCACCGACTGCCGGGACAGATCCGAGAGCTGCCGGAGCAGCGAGCACAGGCTGAAGCCGCACACGTCCACCAAGTCCCCGAAGACCTCCGCCTGCCGCCACCGCTGCAGCCTCGCGCCGTCGGGCTTGCACACATCTTTGGGAAGTATCGTCCGTTTGCAGAAAGGCATGATTACTCCCCCCAACAACAACACAACAACAACAATAACAAACTCCGCAGATGGTCAAGTTATATTCCTGTGGTCCTTCTCCCGCCGGTTGGCGCGCGAACGCACGCTACGGATCCTCCGCCGCCGTTGGAGACGCTTGGAGCGAGTTGCGCGTCGTGCGCCCTCATTGTTTTTCAGACTGCGAGCGAGCTTTTCTTATTTCGTGTGGCGGAGAGGAGAGACGCAGCTGCTGTGGAGAGTGGCGTCACATCAGCCAAAATGTAGCAGTCAACACATCCGGTTTAGCCTTTCAAAATCAAAGCCCGGGTTTGTTTTTGATCCTAAACCATATGAAGTGCCAAAGTGAATTTAAGGATTCAAGTAGTGAATTTGAACATTTAACAAGTTTATAGATGATATAAGTCTGAAGTGAAAGATCATGATATTTTAATCACATTGGGCCGTAGTAAAGAAGACAAAAATACACTTTGAAATAATTCAATGAACTCTTCTTTTGGGCTATACTATTTAAAATAATATATAAGTTTAAATATATGAATACATATTCAAAATGTAGACCTATTTATGGAGGCTTCCTTCTGGAAACATCACACTTTGTGGTGTAGCCCTGTGCATCTTTCTATAGATGTTCTTCCATACGTGCTTTTATTTTGTAGCTAAATAAACCGGCATCAGATCTCATTCTGTCCGGCTTGACGCGACGACATGGGGCGCAACAGTCCGGTGTTTCCCGAGAAGGAAAACCTGTCTGGAGGGAGGAAGAGAAGAAGAGAGATGGAGGAAGAAGAGGAGAAGAGGAGGAGATGAAGATGAGGAGAAAGAAGAAGAAGAAGAGTGACACGTTGAGGATGGATCGCCTCCTTGAAGGAAGGAGTCCTTCATGCACCACTGCGCGTAACTGTGCGCGCCCACGCTTGTCTATCTGTGTGCACGTGTGTCAGTAGGTGAGTAAGACAATGAGCAGAAGACATTGTCCAAAAACTTGTTTGTAGTTTTCTAGTGGAGGCTGTTAAAGCAGCAGATTCATGCTCACAACGAGAAATCAAATACTTACATCATGCACCGTGTAGTCTTTTATTCATTCAACGTACGTCCGTTCATGTTGAGTCATATCGACCTCATACATCCAAATAAAGCGTATTTAAACTTGAACTTGATAAAGAAAGAAAGACTTTTAAAATACCAAACACGTCCGTAGAGGCTTCGTGGCTTCAAGGTTTATTTAAAGGCGACATATCTCGCTCATTTTTAGGTTCAAACTTGTATTCTGGGTTTCTACAAGAGCATGTTTACGTTCTTTAATGTTCAAAAAACACCTTATTGTTCTCCGACTGTCCGTCTGAACATGCCGTATTCACCGTCTGTCTGAAACGCTCCGTTTTAGCGCCTGTCTCTTTAAGAACCCCTGAGCTGATCCAGGCTGTCCACAACAAACTGACGATGTCACCTTATGTCACAGTTTGTGGGTTAGTGGGAACCACAGACACCCAAATGTATGTGCACAACAACTGAAAATGCTCATCATACGTCCCCCTGTAAACAACTGGATCTGGAAAGGAGGAGAAGAAGAAGAACCAGAATACTGTTACCATCGTAATAGTATTGTATTGTGACTTAAGTATCGTGATGATATCGTATCGGGACTGAAGTATCGTAAAAGTATTGTATTGTGACTTAAGTATCGTGATAATATCGTATCGGGACTTAAGTATCGTCATAGTATTGTATTGTGACTTAAGTATCGTGATGATATCGTATCTGCACTTAAGTATCGTCATAGTATTGTATTGTGACTTAAGTATCGTGATGATATCGTATCGGGACTTAAGTATCGTAACAGTATTGTATTGTGACTTAAGTATTCTGATATCGGGACTTAAGTATCGTCATCGTATTGTATTGTGACTTAAGTATCGTGATGATATCGTATCGGGACTTAAGTATCGTCATAGTATTGTATTGTGACTTAAGTATCGTGATGATATCGTATCGGGACTTAAGTATCGGGATACGTATCGCGGGGCCTCTGGTGATTCCCACCCCGAGTGGTACTAGCTTACGTGAACACGCATAAAGACCACAGATTCAACACATAACAAAGTCACAAGATCATGATTACATCTCACATTTGTAAAGGGAGGGTGCCTGTTTTTCCCGCTTTCTTCGTCGTCCCTGAACACAACCCCCTTTGTTCCGAGGCCAAATCTTTCTGGTCAACCAACATGACCAACTTCTCCACAGTGGATTCTTCTTCCTCCCCACAAAGTGAGACGAAGAAAAGCCAACACAGCAGACGTGTTTCCCTTTAAGACGTCGCGTCTCTGCAGGAGCCTCTGGGGCCTCGATGACTCTGAGGAAGAGGAGGAGAAGCTTCGTCCTACGTCTCTTACTCCTCTTTATTTCACAACAGCCAGCTGTTCCTCCGCTGTAAATCTAGAAGTTATAATTCGTCCTCTGTTCACTTCCTCTCGTGAGAAATGACGCACGAATGAAGAGTTCCATTCCAAAAAATTGAGATTTGAAGAATTGAATCCTTGTTCTAATGTTTCTGTGTCCATGCACGGCAGATTAACTGTTTCACATGAGTCATTTATCATTTTGCAAGTTTCTTTATCCCTTAAGTTTGTTCAATTGTCCGTCTACAGTCATATCTTTGCATTAATGCTGAGAAAACGTGCAAAACTGAAACACTTTTCTGTTTTCATACGTATTTATCAAATCAGTTCGTTTGTTGCGCTGTTTATTGTAACCTTTTGTTCAACATATCGCAGAAACTGTGTTTACGTTTTTAATTAAATCTGTAAAAAAAAAGTTCCATTTCTTAAACCCCGCCTCCAAAAAAAGCATCATCCAATCATGGCTCAGCAACCGTAACCGGGAAACTGAGCATGTCTGCACGTGTTGAAGTGCGTTCGGAGGCTTTTTGTTCGGCCTTATCGGAATAAGGAACAGATTAAACTGTGTGTACATTTTCTGTCAAGTAAGCTACGATGGTTAGCGTGTGCTAACTAGCTAACTGTCTAGCAGTGACGCTAACGAAGAGCAGCAGTGAAATGTCTAATGTCCTGTCTGTGACAAGAACATATTTACTTTCACTGGGAAAGTGTTCCGGAACTTTCAGATGCAAATATTGACCCACAGTTTATTGACCCACGATTATTATGTCAAGAGCAAGAACAACACTCATCAGACATTGATGAGGAATCCAAAAACCTGCCGGAAACAATATCTTCTCACCGCCAGTTGGTCACAACATGGATCTCTTATTCTCACCGCACCGACTCACTCTTTCTCATCATCTCTTCCATTTGTCTGAATAAAGTTCATCATGAGCTGTTTTTCTCTTCTCCAGCCGACTCCTGAGGGGAGAAAAACGACATCTAATATTCAGCGAGGACAGAAACTAAGACCGGAGAGAGCGCTGATGAAATGTTGTGCATCTCATCAGCTGAAAGCCTCCCATGATTTATTTAACTTTGGTCCTTTTACTCATCTTGGAGCAGCTATCGTCTCTTTCCACGCTGGTTCATTCCAGCTGCACAGATCTCTTCCTGCAGCTGGATTTACTGCACGGTGACGTCTCAGCGAACTTCTCTGCAACACTTCCTCTCCACAACACTTCCTCTCCACTTTCTCCGGAGCCTTGTGAACCCCCCCTCCCCAACCCCAGCCCCCCAAAAACAGCACATCTGGTCCTCAGAGCGCCCCCTGGGCCTCCTTTAGCAACCCCTCCCAAATGTGAACTTGGCCTACCTAAATGTTTTTGTTCATGCAGTCTGTCGGTCCGATGGAGAGGGGGATGGAGGAGGAGAGAGAGAGAGAGAAAGAGAGAGAGAGAGAGAAAGAGAGAGAGAGAGAGAGAGAAAGAGAGGCACAGAGAGAGACAGAGAGAGAGAGAGAAAGAGAGAGAGAGAGAGAGAGACAGAGAGACAGAGAGAGAGAGAGAGAGAGAAAGCGAGAGAAGGAATTTCAACATAAACCTTTTTTATTGACACAATTGAAAACATCAACATGAGAAACTTGTGTATGTGTGTGTGTGTGTGCAGCCAAAACGTTGATTACCCCCCCCCCCCCAAAAAAGAGAGAAGAAGCGGAAGGGAGCGGCCACATTACGTCATCCGTACTCAGTTACTCGTATCGAGCGATAGTTGTAATATAAAATACCTTCAACGAGCCAATGAGCTCCAGTCAGTCAATCACATGGAAGCGATTGATTAGAAACAGCTGTCCTCACCCACTGCTCTCCCTCCTCCTCCTCCTCCATCCTCCCACCCTTCATCCTCCTCCTCCTCCTCAGATGACTGAGTTCATTGTTTCAGCAGCTCAGCCCACTTTTCTCTCCTTTAGCACAAAGCGCACCCTCCACATGAACCTCCATTACTCCTCCCGTCGTCCCATTATTGTGGTTTACATTAATATTATTCGTGTTATTGATATTTTATTTGTTCATTTTATTATTTGTATTATTATTTTTGGAAGAGGGTCACAAGATGATTAAAGTAACACCAAAAATAACAATGTACAAATCTTCTCTGAATCAATCAAATATTATCAAAATGTTCGTTATATTTGAAACCAGAATTAAAGAAGCAAAAGAAAACGAATCAACAATTCAAACCGCACCTGAGCCCCAAACGTCCTATACAGCACGTCTGTCAGGACTGAGGATCAGTATTTAGATCCAATACACTCATTAGTTTTCAGACATTAATAACTTTATCTTTAAGTCACGCCTGTTGTCGGTATCGGCACCGGAAACAGTCAGAAAGATGCATCTCCAGATGAAAGGATGATGATAATAACTTTATGTTTGTAGCAGCTTTAAAAACAGAGTTTACAAAGTGCTTTGACAGACAAAGCAAAAAAAAGTTACAATTAAAACAGTTAAAATAGATGAAGCAATAAAACCAATAAACACAATGAAATAAAAGCAGTAAAAAGACATCACATGAAAGCCAGTCCGTAAAAAAAGAGATTTAATAAGTGATCGAACAGCCTGACGGACACCCAACAGACACATTCAGGACATCCTGCAACGTCAACGTCAACGTGATGAACCACGAGCAGCATGAACACGTTAACTGACACGTGCTGTCATGTCGTCTACTTCCTGCTGTTTAATCCTCCGTGAGACAATTCAACATTTGGGTTTTCTGCAGCTCAGTTTCTTCTGCTTTTCTCACCATCCAGCCAAACGCACTTCAAAGCCTCCACAGAGTGAGAGTGAGAGTGTGTGTGTGTGTGTGTGTGTGTGTGTGTGTGTGTGTGTGTGTGTGTGTCTGTGTGTCTGTGGGTGTGTGTGTGTGTGTGTGTGTGTGTAAGAGAGAATCAACTGTGATTGTTGCTCTGCTCACCAGGGGGATGCAGAGCGTCTGGCGAGTCTCATATTTCAAATGTTCAAAGACCGTTTGTACAGAACTGGTCACAGGCCTGTAAAATATATATTTTAAATATTTATTTATTGTTAACCGGGGACAACGCTGACACTTCTGACTTCCTCAACGTATTTTATCTGCCGGTTCGTGACCTCACGGAGATGTTTCCACCACGTCTCAGAGGTTTTCACTCCACTACATGATCACAACGCTGTTTGATCCTTTTAGAGACACGAGGTTCTCACAGGACGCCACAAACATCTGGAGCACGATGCATTGATGGAGATTAAACCAGCTAAAAACACGCAACGTGCACATTAATGCAGCAGCACATGTAACAGAGAAGCATTGGGAATATTTTACTGCATGACGACGACTTCTATTCTAGATGTAGCTGCTAAAACATTGTACTTGTACTGCGGTATCTTCAGTGTGGTCGTAGTACTTTTACTCTCGTGTACTTCTGAATACACCAGACTCACTGTCCTCACCGCTCACCGCCAAAAAACCACGGATTACTGTCCTGAACACGGCGTCAGAGAGCAGACGTCATGGGAGTGAGACACACACACAGCAGGAATGTGTGTGTGTGTTGTTGTGGTATGAATCATGTGTTTTGAGGGGCGGGGTTGGAAATGGAAGTCACGGGAGAGAAGGGCAGCATTTGCGCACACACACACACACACACACACACACACGTGACTGAGGGCCAGAACAGGACAGGATACGACACACACACACTCTCACACACACTCACACACACGGTGTGTTGGGCCAGGTTTCTGCAGTGCAGAGCAGGCTGTTTCCCAGCAGTCACCATATGGACTGGTACTGAAGTCCCAACACAGAGATGGAGGGAGGGAGGAGGAGAGAGAAAGGGAGGGAGGAGAGAGAGGAGGTAGGACTTAATGTAGGAAGAAGAGGATGATGGGGAGGAAAGGCTGCATGGGAAGGTAGAAAGACTGGTAAGAAGGAAACTGAGAAAGGAGGGAGGGAAGTTTAGGCAGCAAATAAGGATGAAAGGATGGAAGGTAGGAAGGAGGTAGGAATTATTGAGAGAAGTAAAGGCTTTGGGGAAGGATGCTAGGACTCAGAGGAAGGAGAAAGGGTAGTTAGGAGGGCCAGACCATTTAGGGAAGGATGTAGGAATCAATTTGAGGAAGCAAGGACTTAAGGTGGGAACTGTTTAGGGAAGGATGAAAGAGGGAGGTAGGAAAGATTGACAAAAGGAGAACAAGGAACAAAATCATGATGGACGGATGCAAAGAAGGAAAGGTAGAGGAAGGAGGGATAGGAATCAATCTGAGGAAGGAAGGAGGTCATTGAGGATGGAAGATGGGAAGAAGGTAAAAAGAGGGAGCTAGGAAAGAGATGGTAGGACTCAATGTAGGTAAGGAAGGATGTGAGGGGACCAGAAAAGAGGAGGGATCTAAATAACGAAAGGAAAGATGCAAAGGAGGAAGGGAAGTATGAGGATGAGGTAAGGAGGGATCTAGGACACTAGGATGGTAGGAAAGACAAGAAGATGGAAGGAGCAGGAGGTAGGAAAGGTGAGAAGGAAAGAAAGATGGAGGTAAAAAAACAAGTGAGGAAAGAAAAATAAACTGATTTAAGAAATTTAAGAAAGGACAGATGGAAAGAAGGTAGGAAACAGAAGGTAGGAGACAGAAGGTAGGAGAAAGGGAGGCGGGGATTACAGAGGACGAGAGGAGAGAAAGGAAAGAGGGATTAAGAGGACAGATGGATGCATCATGATGGAACTAGAGGAAGGAGGGATTAAGGAGAGAGGACGAGCTGCCTCCAGGTGAGACGGATCACTGGTTCATTTACCAGCAGAGATCACGTCACATAAACTAATGATTGATAGAAACAGCCATTTGTTTCGTCTCTTTAACGGACAATAAACTAAATTACTCTTCATAATGAACTCATATTTAAGAGAAATCCCAAAATGAATTCCTTTAATATCTCAAAATAAAAAGGTAATTTCCTCTGAAATGAAGGTTTTTAATCAAAGGTTTGTGCGTTTCATTCACTGATTGAAGCAGTTTAAGAGGAAATGATTTTTTAATAAAGTTATTATAAAGACATCAATTTAGACCAAAAACCCCCAAAGAGCCTTCAGCGAGTCTCCAGCATCACTTTCCCACCTGGTTTAAACTCAGACCTGGTCCTGGATCAGCATTCTTGTGATGTTGCCAACAAGTATGACCAAAAGTATTTGCACCAAAATATACTTACAAAGTACAAGAAAGTAAAAGTTCCCATGAAAAACGATGCATTTCAGTAAAATATATGATAAATCAGAGACGTGACTCATCTTATCAGTTTACTGTGCACGGCTGGGCTGCTCGTGAATTATATTGATCAATAAATTATTGTTTATCAATCTTAAAGTTGAATAAAAATGCATCAAACAGCCATTGAAAGCCTCTTCGCTGCAGACGTTCAACAGGAAGTCTCCGGTGAGACGACGTTAACGAAGGAGAGAATAAAAAGCAGAACAAGTGTTTTTGTAAATAACAGTTTTATTTTCTGCCCGTGGCGTGTTTAGCTGCTGCCCTGCTTGGCGGCCAGCCTCTTGTCTCTCTCCTCAGCGATGGTCAGACGGATTCCCTTTCCTCTGGGCAGGGACACCCACGGCTTGTTGCCCTGGAGGGAGGGAGGGGGCGGGGACAAGGTGAGAAAGGGGCGGGTATAATTAGAAAGGGGGCGGAGACAATAAGGCAGGTTGAACCCGTGAGCGGGTTATATATAAATTCATACATGTCCATATTTATAGTTTGACAGGTTTCTTTTGCAGCCAGTTAAAAACAACAACATCCGTATTTAAAACAAACAAAATACTTTCCATGTCTTTAGGCTGCTTCATCATTCCTTTCGTGTAAACTATACTTCCTCACGTTCAGTATTTATTGTGACGTAGCCTTCAGTCAGCTTGTATTTATAGGGCTGGTGCACATTATTAAACATTCATGAATCATAGAGACGTTGTCTTAAAGCTAGCTTCCATCTTGTTTAAATAAAGAGTTGAAAAAGATGAATTTGTGACGCGTTGTGGTCGAGGAGCTCAGAACTTCTTAGAGGAATTGGTAGTTTATTTTCACCGCTGATCAAAACCAAAAACATCATCACCGCTCCGCCTGAATAAAATGGACGAGTGAACTCGCAGGAGTCTCACTGTTACATCCACAGACCGCTGCTCTTCCTCACCTTGCCAATGATGAAGATGTTGGAGAGCCTGGTGGCGAAGTTGTTGCCCGTGCTGTCCTTGACGTGCACCACGTCGAAGGAGCCGGGGTGACGCTCCCGGTTGGTGATGATGCCGATACGCCCCAAGTTAGCGCCGCCGGTCACCATGCACAGGTTACCTGGAGGGAGAGGACGCCGTGTCAGGAGCGAGAGAACGCCAAGCGCTCCTTCTTACCGTGCGAGCGGCGGCGGCGGCCGAGGAACCTACTGGTGTCGAACTTGATGAACTCGGTGATCTTGCCGGTGTCCAGGTCGATGCGGATGGTGTCGTTGACCTTAATGAGGGGGTCGGGGTAGCGGATGGTGCGGGCGTCGTGGGTCACCAGGTGGGGGATTCCCTTGGTGCCGACCATGAGCTTCTTCACCTTGCACAGCTTGTACTGCGGGAGGAAGAGGAGGCGGGTTAGGAGGAGAACAAGGAGCGAGTTTACCCCGAAGTTCAGCCGAAGTTTCACTGATTTGTTGTCTCGTGACTGTTGGTCTCAGATGATTCAATCATGACTTCATAGTTGCTCTGAGGAGCTCAGAATGTAATGTTTTTAACAGAATCTGTTTAAAGCAAACGGTTTATTTGAGATGAGATTTTAAACGAGAACACGAAGAATAAAATGTTTTGATGAAATGTCACAATTTTAAGCTTTATTTTGGCAGCTTTTTCTGACAGAAGCGTCGCCACACATGATGTGTTCAAGGACCGTCAGAAAGATGAAAATCTGACGGTAACAGCTGTTTTTACAGCTTCTGGCTGTGATAAATGGTGTAGTTTTGGTTTAAAGACTTCATGAAAGAACACAAATCTACTCTGTAGACAACATCTCACAACACAATAAATCATTCAGTCTTTCACCTCCAGGAAACTACTTCATGTTTTATTTTTATGGTCACTACTAATTTAAATTGTGCTTGTTTTACTGTTTTATGAGTCTACTTCTGAGTACTTCATATACTACTTATGTTACCATTTTACTTCACATCTCATTCGCATACAAACAGTTTATTTTATGTCACTTTGTGCCTTTAACTTCCACGACACCAGAAGTTTTGCAACGTAGGAGAAAACCACAAAATAAAGTAAATAAGCGTTTAAAAAAAGATGAATTTGTGACGTGTTGTAGTCGAGGAGCTCAGAACTTCTTAGAGGAATTGGTAGCTTATTTTCACTGCTGATCAAAACCAAATATATCATCACTGCTCCGCCTGAAGTCTCAAATTAGACAATAAAATAAGTGAATTTGTAGGTAAAACTCTTACCTCTTATGCTCTTAAATTCTGTCTAATTTAAATGACGTCTGCTGTTATTCTCCCCACAGCGGAGGACTTTAACCAGATTTGACCGAGAGGCAGAAACCTAATCCTTAAAAGCTCGTCTCACGTGCCGATTACACCCGTTAACAATCGTCTGAATCTTAAAACGCAGCCAGTAGAACATCCAGCAAGAACCCGACGATGATGGTTTGTATTTCTAACAGGAAGCTTTAAACCGTCTCCCCTCGTTTCCCGTCTTCTCTGCTTTCATGTGTTAATAGTGGAGCTCGACCGTTGTGTCATTATCCAAAAGCATCAATGAAGAAGTGCTTCTGTTTCTTACCTTGGCCTCCTCAGCGGTGATGCGGTGGACGGTGAAACGTCCCTTCACATCGTAGATCAGACGGAAATGCTCGCCGGTCTTCTCGATGCTGATCACATCTGGAAAAACACAAAAGGTCTTAACATCCAAATCATGCGTTTGTTTTAAATATTCCACCTGCAGGATTGTTCCCAATTTAAGGAGCTGCTGATGAGACGTAACACTGGTTTACTGCCATCTTGTTAACACCGACACACAAAGTCAGAATCACGACAGTATTCAGTCTATTCATTTTAACAATATGCAAATTACACCGACATCGTCTTATCTGACAACTTTCAGCCCATTCCAACAGTCGATGTTCTCCTCGAGCTACTAATTTATCCTCTTGGAATAAAACTGAACACCATGAGAAGACATTACAACCCAACGTTGACAACTAATACCAAGATACACATAAAAAGAAGCTGCTCCGGGGCGAGTGTTGTGTGGGTGGTGTGTATAAATAGGCAGCGGTCATCATGCTGCGATGCCTCCCTCGGATTTAGAAATTAAAAACACACCTCCACACGGAGGCTGTTTGAGAGTGTCAGGTCTGAAAGAGTCTGGATGAAAACCATTAAATCCTCTGTTCAAGACACTGCAACACTCGTTTCGTTGCCATCTTACATAAACATGACTGTATATAAATGTAAGTGTTTAAGTTTAAGTGTGGTGAGTATTCATACAAGATGCACTGAAAAACGATATTCTAAAAGAGCTTTTCACACCAAAGACATGGACGGTGAAGCAGAATGTTTGTGTTTTTCAGAGCGAAGTACAAAAATGAAAAGGCCAACCCCATAACATACATAAAATCAATAAAGAAGAGCAGTTTGCCCCTCAAATCTATAAGTGACGAGCTCACGTTGTCCCATCTGTTCTGTCGCCAAATTGTCTCAAATAATCACGACTTCCCGTTTACACATCTACCAAAACAACATCCCAGCGTCACAAATCCAAAGCGTGACTATGTGGACGCTCGACCCGTCAGACAACCGATTAGAGAACAGCTACAGATCTGACAACTAAGACTGAGCCGACAGCTTGACAACTAAGAGTTTATAAACTCTCTGAAGAGGCACTTTCCCCAGAAGAAGACTGAGTGAGGGAAAGTAAAGCCTCACATTTAGTCGACGAAAGTAGAAGAAACTTAAGTCAAAGTCACACTTCGGAGGAAAACAGCAACTCTGCTCCGGCTCCACACCGCCCCTAACTAGTTTACGAGCTTCCAACAACCTCTGATACCAAGTTAAACACACAACAAGTGTAGTTTGAGCTTAGAACTTCTTAGAGGAATTGGTTGTGTAGTTTCAGCTCATTGCTGATCAAAACCAAATATTCATCACTGCTCCTCCGGCGTCCTAATAACCGACAGAAGCGTCATTATATCCGACACATCCAACAACACCTTACAGACTTTCTTAATCTCAGAAGCATCTGTAAATGTGAGATCTGAGCCGCACGGAGACGTCTGGTGAACTCACCCATGAATCCAGCGGGGTAGGTGATGTCGGTGCGGACCTTGCCGTCGATCTTGATGAACCTCTGCATGCAGATCTTCTTCACCTCGTCCCCGGTCAGGGCGTACTTCAGGCGGTTCCTCAGGAAGATGATGAGGGGCAGGCACTCCCTCAGCTTGTGGGGGCCGGTGGAAGGACGAGGAGCCTGAGAACAACAACAACATGTGTTATCTTTAAGGACGCCTAACACCAAATAACCTGCTTTAAAGAACTAGATACGGTTCATTCTGTGACGTTGAATAACAGTTAGCTGGTGATGATATTTAGATGAGTGCATTAAAGTGAAGCTCACATAAGCCAGATGTTAGTATACATCCTATTATAACGCGAACACCTGTTAGTATACACCCTATTATAACACGAACACCTGTCGGTCATATTGAACATTTGACTCTGATATTAAATGTGTATCAGTGAGCTGGAGATGAAGTTGAGGTGCTACACATATGGGCCACAAACTGGCCTTTGGTAAAGAGACAAACATGTATTCTGGTACATATTAAAACATATAAAGCATAAGTGAGCATACTCCTGTTTTTATCACATATATAGAACATTTTACATGTGACTATCAACATGCAAAACTATCTTACAGCTAAAACAACAACGTTTGCAAAGACATAACTAAACAATATATAAAAAAATGTAAACAAAGAATAAAATGGTACAAGAAAATGTGACTTACGAAAACTCCAGTGAGCTTGTCAAGCATCCAGTGCTTCGGCGCTGCGACGCGCTTCAGATGCTTCTTCGGTCCTCTTGCCTGGAGAAAGAAGGATACATATACCGGTTAACTGACGGAGCAACAACCGAGAAAACAACAAGAACCGTGGATGTATGTTTAGCGGAGTGTACGAGGCTGGAGACCCCGGGAAACAGAGTAAACTCTGATCAGTGCTGCTAACGTGGCATGCTAACCATAGGAATGAATGGCGATTAGCTGCGGCCTAGCCATGCTAACGTTAGCACACGTTGAGCAGAATAAGGCTTTATATATTCTTTCACTTATACAACTTGCTGCGACACATGTTCACACGTCTCATTATGCCACGAATTTAAGAGCGACGCTTCAAACACTGAAGAATAGTTGTCCGTTAATTTAGCAAGCTAACAGCGATAGCCACGGTCAAGCTAACAAGCCGTGAGGGGTGACATCCATTTTTGAAATCATCAATAAAGAGGAACCATCGATGCTTCTGGTTACAATTTAGACATCGATCGTTTGATAAGACGTGGGATTTCAACCTAGGACGTGTATTTTGGCGATATTACAGCAGCAAAAAGTGATGTTTAGTGATTATTTCAGAGAGGAATCGTGAGGAGGAACAGCTCACCATGTTGGAGTCTGCGCGGAAAAGGACCAGCTGGCTTCCGGTTTAGAATGATATGGCCGACTACGGCAGACTGGGACGGACAAAAGTACGGAAAGTCGCAATATCAACACCGAATACTCATCAAGCAGTTTTGTGTACTATCGATATGTTTTATTAATGACTTGATATACTGCATATATAATGTACTGGAGATAATAATATATCATTATGAATTGCAACGTAACTGAAACTTTGTGGAGTAAAAGTTTAAATGTTTACCACCAAAATATAGCAGAGTATAAGTATAGGGTAGCATAAAATCAGAATCAGAATCAGAATCATAATCAATCAATAAAATGGAAGTAAATTACAAGTATATATATATATGATGTATGATTCTGAAATATAAAGATGCAGAATGAATCCTTTTTATTTTGGTGCTTTTAAGTGTAATGCTAATACTTTTAAGATTTAGAATGCAGGACTTTTACTTTAGTACTTGTACACTGTAGTATTTCCACTTTTACGAGAAGATCCTATGGAAGCTATGAAAGCCCATTTCCACCCACAAAAAAAAGAATAATAATAATAATTCAAATTATTATCATTTTCTTATTTTTTACTTTTTTTCCACCAGCATAAAAGAAAAAAAAATGCAGCAACACTTTTGGTGCATCCGTCTGTAACATAACACTGACCAGATGTTTCCAGTTGCTATAGAAAGTCTAAATGATGAGTCGTAGAAGCAGCTCTTCGTAGGTTACTCTACATTTGACATGTACATGGATTGTGAGAACATTGAAGACGTGGTGAACAACACATGAAATACTTCAATAGCTTGATGTTTCACATGGATTGTACTGAGCAAACCTTGAATATAATTTTAAGCAAGAAGCAGCTCTGGAGTATAAAGAATGAAACCAATGTGGCTGAGGTGAACACCTTCAATAAACTGGAACTTCTTTTTTTTCCTCTTTTTTTTTCGCCAGCAAAAAAAATGTTGTATTCTTTAATCTTTATACTCCAGAGCTGCTTCTTGCTTAAAATTCTATTCAAGGGTGCGTTTGCTCAGTACAGTCCATGTGAAACATCAAGCTGTTGAAGTCTTTCATCTGTTGTAAAGCCACGTTTAAAGAAGTCTTCAATGTTCTCACAATCCATGAATATGTCAAATGTAGAGTAACCTATGAAGAAAAGTGTTGGTGCATTTTTTTTAAATTTATTATTTATGCTGGTGGAAAAAAAGTAAAAAAAAATTGATAAAATCAGTTTTCTTTTGACTTTTTTTCCACCAGCAAATAAATTATAATAATTAGAATTATTATTATTTAGTTTTTTGCTGGCGGAATGGGCTTCCATAAATTTACGAGGATGTTTCCTTGAATTAACTATGTAATTTAGCACTAATTCTAATAAGAAATTCAGATAAAAGCGTCTGCTCAATGACTGTCGTGTAATGTAATGTAACAAATCACTTCTTTGAAATGAAGCACTCCAAAAACTGTTTTTAAACTCAACAGAAATAAAAAGTTCATAAAGTTCTTATAAAGTTGTTACTGAATTACACACTTAGAATACATTGTTACGGGAATAACAGTTATAAAACGCACGCAGAGATGAATAAAAGGTATTGTTGGTGATTAACCACGTTGTATTTACCATCACATGCCAGCAGATGGAAGCCTTGTGCAATAATGTTGAGAGACGAACTCTTTATTCAATGTTTTGACTGTTAAAGAGCTTTGATTGGACACATGTGCAGCAGTTATTCTGTACACCAGACCTCAACGTGCAACTATATTGTTGCACCTTTTATTTAAAGCACGTGTGTCTGTTGATGTCGTTCAACTCAACAAACGTGTTCATGAAAAACCTTTAGAAGTCATTGTGTTTGCTAAAGCTGAAGTCTGTCTTCAGCTTCAATGAAGAACATTCACACCAGCTCAGTTTCATTCTCTTTATTCCCCCCCCCCCCCCCCAAACTCAGAGCCGTAACAAAAATACAAGCATTTTATTTTAACATGATCTCAGTCATTTACATATTCATATCGATGTACAAGTGAGAGCCGGTGAGCAAAAGTGCTTAAAAATCATCTTTGAATAATATTCATTTAACAAGAAAAGAAAAAAGAAGAGCGACGAACACAATAAGACTCAAATCTACAGGTTTAAACGGAAATATGATGAAATAAAAATGAATGAATCAGTGCAGAGGTGAGCTGGACGTTGTCATCGCTGGAGAGAAGAGGGGACCTTGTACTGTCGACCCTCCAACACATATATCACTGCTCACGTCTTTCAGGAACATTGTTCACGACCCCGAGGCCCGGCGGGCCACAAATCACCGCTGTCACCAGGGAACCTGTAAATCCACTTCACCCGCTGCCGGCACCGCCAAGACGTCCTCCGACAGATCGTTTCAATCTGAACAGAGAAGGTTTGTTTATCCGTGATCGTGGAAATGGGCTATTTATCGTCTTTAGAGATTGGGGGGCCGGCAGACTGACAGACCCTTAAAGATGTTTTGTCTCTTTTTGTTGTTGTTTTGTGTCTCTTTGTGGACATCTTTAGTCTCTTTGTGGACATATTCTGTCTTTGCATTTATTTGTATGTGTCTTTGTGGTTGTTTTGTGTCTCTTTTGTAATTGTTTTGGTCTTTTTGTGGTTGTTTGGCGTCTCTTTTCAGTTGTTTTGGTGTCTGTGTTTATTTTGTGTAAATTTATAGCAATCTTGTGTCTCTGCAAGGTTGTTATACCAGTTTAACAACTGTGTGTCTCTTTTTAGCTGTTTTGGTCTCTTTGAAGTCTTCTTGTGTCTCTTATCTGTTTCATGATTCTTTGCCATCATCTTGAGTCTCTTCCTGGTCGGTACGTCTTGTTTAATGACATTTTGTCGATGCCCCGTGGTATTTCACAGCCAAATTGAAAGAGGCAAAGAGGAATATTTAGCATGGAGCTCAGTTTAAGTCATCAGACACCAGATAGCCTGTGAGGTACATTTAGGTTCAAAAGGTCTCTGCCGGGTTAATCTGCAATATCGGGCGTCAAGGAGCAGAGGAAATGAAACCTCAGACCATTCAAACATCTCGACCAGGAAACTTCTCAGAGGGGGGGGGGGGGGGGGGCAGAAATACAGCAGAAATAACATTCACTCAGCTGGGATTAAGGCTGGACCACGAAACAAGACACACACACACACACACACACACACACACAAGGAACTTTAAAACATTGTGCAGATGGAAACAAACACGAGAATGTTATTTTGACCCAGTTAGTCGACGAGACCGGCCGGAAAACCAGAATGTCTGTCTTTTGGATTTGGGTAAAGATTTCAGTAAAGTGGTGAATTTCCTGCTGAATCGCTTTTTTTAAAGGAGAGAATTCTGTGAAGTCACTCCCGTCGTCGGCTTTTCATCAATCACTGCTTCTCGCGTTTCATTTAGGAAAGAAAAAGGAAGTTGAATTACAGCAACCGAGGCTCCAAGCGACATCAACAACTGGCATCAGGCAGCGTGTGCGTGTGCAGACAAAATCGCCGGCTTGTTGAGGAACTGTGTGTAAGCTGACCCGTCTGAATCTAAATAAGTGAAGAAGGCACGGCGCCTTGTTTTCCCTCCGCCATGTGGTCTTCCTGCTGCTCAGCGTTCCCCCTCACGCACACACTTCCATCTCCAGACCTGCAGACGCTCTTATCTCTGTTCAAACAACCCCAATAACCCGTGAAGTCCGTGTGTAACTCAACAAGTGCCGGTTTCACGGCTGCTTCTCCCGTTTCCATGCTGTAACACCATCCGCAGCGCTCCTGTGTGTGTGTGTGTGTGTGTGTGTGTGTGTGTGTGGCGGGGTTTCTTTTCGGGGCCTTTGTACAGCCCGCCGCTATAGTTTGGTGTGTGTACGTATATATATGTATATATATACGTATGCAGGTGTGTTATTTCATGTGTGGCGGTCCAAGAGGAGACCCACAATGCTCAGGATGACAGACACGGCAGGCTGAGGTGAAAGGCCTTTGTTGCCGTCGGTTGGAGCCCCCGTCTCTTCTTACCACAACAGACATACAGGTCAGAGCGGCCATGCTAACATGCAACCATCTACAGCAGGAGCCGGCACGGTGCAGCGCCTATAGGTGGGCGAGAGGTGGAGGGGCGGGTGTCAACTCAAACCCCGGGGACAGAAACTGGGAGGTGCAGAGTTGGCTTTACCTTCGAGACACAGTAGAGACGCAGTAAGGAAGTAAGGACGAACAGAAACTGGTAGCTAATGATGCTAACATGTTAGCCGCGGGCAGTAATAGCGTCTGAAGGCTCTGCAGAAACCAAAACCACAGTGTGTGTGTGTGTGTGTGTTCGGGGTCAACGGCTGCCCTGCGAAGTGTGCAGACAGCGGCCTCCAGGCCAAATGATGGGGAGGTGTGGTGACAATAGGATCTTTTCAAGCTGGACAAACTCGTTTTGACACAAACATCTGAAGCGGTAAGACAGGAGAAGCAAAAGGCACGTTGGAAGTCGACAACCTCGTGACCTCCATGTAGGAAGAAGTGCCATCGAGGATCACTGACACCAACCCGGGTCAGTGTTTGTGTTTTACAGGAAACAGAACACGTGTCAGCGACTCACACTGCGTCGGCGTTCCAATGCGGCTGCGCTCCGGAGCGGGAAACAGTCTCCTCCATTCAGGTCCCGTGCTCCGGCGCCACGCCCCCTTTCATCTAATTCATTACGCTCACAGACGCGCTCCTCGTCCAGACGTCCAGATGCATATCAGCCGCCGTCTTAAATAACGTGTTCTGTGACTACGACTGGTCGAACTTGATTCAAACACACAGAAAGGAAAGAAGAACATTGAGACAACCAGTTCTCAGACAATCGGCCTCTTTGTGAAGAGAGACGGGAGCGTGTTTCCCGTGAGACCAGAGTCTGATGTTGTGCATTAAGAAAACAGGAAACGTGGTGTTTGTCATCCTTCACCAATCTCCCCATCAAGTCCTCATTTTCATGAAGTTGATCGAGAGAGAAGAACATTCAGGAAAGTCCAACAGGTGTGCCGAAGTCATCGCTTCTGTTTGGTGTTCTGAAAGGTTAGAAACGTGTCCAAGCGTCCGCCGATCGCCTTGTTTTACCAACGAAAAGAATCCTTTAAAGGGAAAAATAACAGAAATGTGTGCGATGAGACTTCTTTATCCCACCAGGTTGGTTTTCAACCACCAGTTTCCTCCTGGAAGAGACAAATTCACGACTGAATGGAACGAAAAACAGTTTCCGTTCTTTCTTTTTATCCGGAATCACAATAGAAACAAGAGTTTGCTTCTGATCTCTTTCTGTTTGTCGCTCAGCGTCTCTTCAGTTCCTCATTTGATCAAAGACAGAAAGGGAGGAGAGAGACCCAGACAGAGGAGAGACAATCTTCTCTCTCTTTGTCGAACGATCCGCGCTGCGTCTCAGTAGTTTAGTTCGTTCTCGTAGGTCAGCAACCGGCCGGCACGTCCGACATGAAATCGAACTCGTTCTGACCCAGCCACAGCTCGGGCAGTTCGTTGGCTCGGTCCAAACCGAGCTCCACCACCAGCGACATGAGGACCTCCTCGTCCACGGGGTCGAAGTCGATAATTCCGCCGGCGGCGGAGCTTTGGTTCCCCGTGCCGACGCCCATCCCGCCTCCAGCGAGGCCTCCGGACGCCCCGAGGAGCTGGTTCCCCGCGCCCAGAGGCGAGGCCCCGAAGCCCCGCTGAGCGCCGCCGGGCGCCGGGTGGCCCGCCGAGGCCCCGGCGAGGTTCTGGTAGTGCGAGTTGAGCTTCTGCAGCTGCATGCTGGCGATGAGGTGGGGCCCCGTCTGGAGGCAGAAGGGCTGGGGTTTGGTGAGCGGGGCCGACGACAGCGACGACCCGGGCGGCGAGGCGGCGCCGGCGGACGGGGAGAACGGAGCGACGGAGGTCTTGGAGGACGGGTAGTGGAGCAGGGAGCTGAGCGGAGAGGAGGAGGAGGAGAGGTCCTTCATCGCAGCGTGGGCGTTGCCAGGGAACAGCAGCGAGGTCATCACCAGGAAAACACCAGAACCTGCCGGAAGAAAGATGGAGATGTTACGCAATGTCATCAAAGTGGGACATGGACGGGACGAACTCGTCAGAGAAACAGAGGAGCCATCATGGAAGACAAGAAGTCACTGTAAGCAAGAGAACCGTCACACAACAGGAACATTATTGTGTGCTCATCTTTATTGGAGCATGGTTTCCTATGTCTATATTTGCTCAAAGAACATTCTCTTCATAAAAGTATGAAAACCTAAACGCACGATCAGCGTTTGGATGTTGAAGTTCGGAAATAGTTTGACAATTTTGGAAATATATTCGCTTTCTTGCCGAGAGTTACTGCCGGTTAAAAGCTCCTCTCAGTAACGTGTAAATGCTTCCACTCACTAAAGGAAGGACGACGAGGCGCCGAAGAGGTTGTTAAACAGCGTTTCCTGACAAACACGCGGCTCCTTCAGACCGCAACGACGGCGCTGTTGACCGAAGAAGAGCGGCTTTACTCCAGTTCCTTCAAATCACTGAGTCCTGAGAAACACAACGAGCCGAGCCCGGTGACTGGGCGGCCGCATGACCAGTGTGTGTGTGTGTGTGTGTGTGTGTGTTCGCTTGATGTCTGCTTTTCCTCTTGACCTATTGAGCAGCAAATTAACCGTGAGAAGGCCTGTGGGTACTAACGGGGTTAGTGAGTGTTTATAGGTGTGTGTGTGTGTGTGTGTGTGTGTGTGTGTGTGTGTGTGTGTGTGTGTGTGTGTGAATGGAGTTCCCAACACAACAGAGCCTTTGAGGATCTCAGAGTGATTGGGTCACATGGCAGGATAAATACATATGGGCCCCGAGAACAGAGCATATGTCTGACCGTGTGTGTGGAAGAAAGTGTGTGTTGTGTAAAGCCTGACACATTGAGAAAATGTGTGTTTTTTACTCTGTGTGTGTGTGTGTGTGTGTGACTGAAAACCCTTTTGCAGAAAAACTCCTCGAGGCTCACGTTGAAGTCCCCGAGCTGGTTTATATTACATGCAGTTCAAATAGCGTGTGTGCTTTACCACACACACACACACACACACACACACACACACACACACACACACACCATGCGGCTATCCTTTGAGTAAGTCAATCACTTAATATGTGCACACACACACACACACACACACACACACAGCCCCTCCTCCCAGCACTGGCTCGTATTTAGCGAGAACATAATTGCTACAGGCAGGCATGCAGCTGCACTCCACTGATAGAGTTAATACCACACAAAGATACCAAACAGCTGTCAATGAAAGGTCTGTGTGTGTGTGTGTGTGTGTGTGCGTGTGTGCGTGTGTGTGTGTGCGTGCTCATTATTCATTGACTGATGACTGTTAGGGCCGGGCTGCACACGGTGCCTCCGCTCAACAGCTTTCCAGCACATTGAGTCCAGGAGACACAAACAAACACAAATAAAGAAACTGCACATCGTGTTCTGTGCATTCTGAACAGAAGAAAACTGCTTCTTTTTTATGATTTGGATTCCTTTTGTAACATTTTAAATGTGCGTTATAGGGAAATATTTCGCACGACTTTTGTTCCGGGGACGACATAAAGTTAGGTTGATGAAAAGCATTGTGGTTTGTTACAATAACTCATTTCAGTTCTAGGCAACAAAACAACGCGGTGTCGAACACCCGTCTCTGCGTTTAAGTTTATAAAACCACATGCTAACTTTAGAAGACTTGCTGAAAGAACCTGGAGTTCATCTCCCTCCACACAAGTTGTTTTTTATTCCTCAACTGAATGAAGTGAAGGAGTGGAGACGCACACAGCAGCCGTTCTTTTGGCTGCAGCGCCACAGCAGCGCCACAGCAGCGCCACAGCAGCGCCACAGCAGCGCCACAGCAGCGCCACAGCAGCGCGACAGCAGCGCCACAGCAGCGCTGAGTGGAGGGAGGATGCTGTGAAGCCGCTGGAGGAGAGCCAGTGCTCTTCCTGTTCACAGCTGACCGGACTCATTGTGTTCCTTCAACACGTCTCACGAGACTCTGCAGTCGGCTTTCAATATGTTTCATGTCGCAGTCGGGCTGCTGTCTTGGCCGTGCACCGGTCTGCGTTTACTTTCATGATGTAAAAAGTCTCCTGCTGTTAGTAGCTCTTACATAATCAATGCACAGACTCCAGGTGTGTGTTGGGGCTGCAGCTCATGATTGTTGTGTTGATTCATGAGATTATATACAGGAAATAGTGAAAGTTGGATATAAAACACAGGAAATATGCACATGGATTCCAGCCTTTAAACGCCCCTTTTTGGACTGTTGTTCCGTCAAAATTACAATTACAATTGTTAACAGCGGATAAAAGTAATAACTGCAGCTCTGTTTTATACGTTTATGAGGGATATCAAAGAACAATAAAGTCACTAAACTCTCTGGTAAATCCTCACTGGGGCTCCCAACAGGAACACTGAGTCAGTAACTTGAAAGTCAACATGTTTTTATGTTTTCTACAACATTGCATGAGCTCGAGGTCCCTTTAGTCGCTGTTCTGGAGCTTTCTATCAAATCACAAGATCCGTCACACGGACACGGACGACAACTGGAGAAGTGGATCCATGGTGTTCGGTCATTACATCGATTAAATAAAAGTATTTATTTACTACAAGTACACACAACAACAACAACAGCAGGGGTTTCAATTACACAATTAAAGCGTGACGAGCCAATTGAGTCCCTTTCACACACACACACACACACACACACACACACCATATGCTGTCCCAGCATGACGCATTCACCATTTGCTTTAATTGCCTCCAACTCCACATTGAAGGCGGTTAATGAGAAGCCAATTAAAGAAGAAGACAAAAAACTGACTTCACCAAAGTTTCTAGTCTGTTTTATTTTGTAAAACTCAGAAAAATGACTTCTTAAAATGAAGTCCTTCAAAGTATTATTAAGACTCTTTGTGCAATAATGCCTAAACTGTACAATAACTTGTGCAGCTCCATCAATACATCATGTATACGATACATACTATGTTATGTACATAATTTACATTATTATTCTACATAATCCTTTTTTTCCTCCCCGGGGATCAATTAAGTATTCTGATTCTGGAAAAAAAACAATTAATATTAAGCTCGCGTCACATGTTTTATTGATTTAATTGTGAAATGACGAAAGAATCACAACGAATGCAAAATTGCAAACATGCTTCAAACAAACCTGAACTGGTTGCATTTAGAGAAACAAACGTAAATGCAATCACGTGCTTCATTTCTACTGTTAACGACTGAACCCGGTGGGTATAAAGAGACTTTAAGATGTTTAAAAGCTGAAAACCAAAGAGGAAATTTAAATTGCACACGAGCTGCTGCAGTGAAAACCCGTTGAGCTCGAGGCAGAAACAAACAGCCGCTTGACCTCATTTAAATATTGTGTCAACACTTTAGGAGGGAGACTCATTCACACACACTGACACGTCCTGTCAGAGCAACAGAAGCCCGACGGAGGGAAGAAACCAACCTGAGGAGTAGAAACACGCCGGTGCAGCCCAGAGGAGACGGTAACAGTCCGGTAACAGTCCGCAGAGACTTGTTGTGGAGATTAAAAGAGTGGAAGTGTTTTTAGAGGCTGAAGTGGAGAGACTCTGGAGGGTTAGTCAGCTCCTCAATGAGCTCCTGACTGAATGAGGAGCGCTCAGTGCCTCGCGCTCTCCTCACTGACCGGCCCAGTGTGTGTGTGTGGGGGGGGGGGGGGGGGGGGGGGGGGGGGATCCCCAAAACCAGGAAATGGATTCACAGAGGATCCGGATGGACAGATCTTGTTGGTTGAGGCAAACACAAGTGAGCCAAATAATGACTCAGATTATGGATAAAGATAATTATCATTCAAATATAAGCATTTTTATGCGTTTTATGTGAAGTGGAACCGACCGTCATTTGCTCTTACAACTTCATATTTTGTCTGGTCCTTCTAATATTTATCACACAATTGTTTTAAATCATCTTGTCTGTCTCTTCTTCCTAATGTAAAACTCTGGTTTCGAAAAAGGCAAGTTTATTTACACATAGCAGATTTCACCAACGAGGCAATTTAAAGCTGCTTTGTATTAAACATCGACAGGAAAAGAGACGCGCCACAAATGTAAAACAAAAACAGTGATTAAAGTGCCAAGAGTTGGAACATTTCAAAAAATATAAAATACAACAAGACAGGTATAAAATAAAAGAATACAATAAATTATAATAATGTAATTTAATAAAAGGCAGTGGCAAATATACGTGTACTTTCTTAGATCATGTCAAAGGATTTATTGGCAATTCCCAAACCAGTACATTTCATTAAAACAACAAAACACATTTCCCTCAAGGAATAAATAACATTTGTTTTTTGTAGTTGGTGTATTGGTGTTGTACACACCCATCGGCTGTGATCATACCACAAACTGCTCTCTCCGCAGTAGAAGTACACGAGCTGCAGCTCGGAATGCGCGAATGAATGCTGATTCTTCAGAGCGTGTTGACGCTGAAAAGACTTCGCCGTGTGAGGACTTGTCCACAGAAAACAATGGACGTGGGTGTTATTTAACTCAAAACTTGTCGGATAAAGTTGTGAGTTGCTTTTTTTCCCACGAAGCTTACGAACAAGCCGTGCTCGTTAAGCGTCGACACAGTGACGAGTCACAACAGGCGCAAGTCGTGTTACACAATTTAATCTGCTTCCTGTGATTCTGACGGACAACAATCTGCCATTAAATGTTGGATTTTTCTTGTTTTTGAGGAGGCATTTTCACCTTTATTTGACAATTCAGAGGGAAGAGGCAGCCAGGAAACAAGGGGAGAGAGGGAGATGTAAAATAGAAATAAAACAGGAGGGGAACGGACATTCCTATATCAAATCAACTTAGCGTTGTAGCGCGCTAACATACGTACAAACTAAACCAACAGTCGCAGCCCCATTGAACAGCTTAATGCTTCATCCACACACTCTTATCACAGCGTAGGAAAGAACATCGCTATCGGTCAACTTTGTTCGGCTCATTTTCTGTAACCAGTGTAGCACTAAAGCATGGCGGAATTAGCAAGTTAGCTTGCTAATTCCACCATGCTTCAACGCTGTGTTCCGTGGTCCAAAATGAAAATGGCGACACACAACATGTTTCATCTCGCTGGGAAGAGAGCGGACGCAGCTCTGGAGACGGTTGGCTGGCTAGCTAGCGAGCTAGCTTGTTAGCGAGCTAGCATCCCCTTCACCGGAACGATGGGGAGTGAGATGGATGGACTGTTGGTCATCAGCCCGCTGTTTGGCTCATTTTCTGTAACCAATGTAGCATTAAAGCATGGTGGAATTAGCAAGTTAGCTAGCTAGCTAGCTTGCATCCACTCTCTTCCCAGCGAGCCACAACGTCACTTTACGGGCCAACTGACGTGTGTTGTCACCAAAACAACTAACGGAAAACTATTTCTATGATAAAATGCAACATATTGAGGAAAGAAATCATTCGTAATTAATTCGTAAATGCAACATAATCCGGGGTTTTGCAGAATTTAACTTGTCGTGATGAGTCTGTGTGTGTAGATCTTTCAAGAAATGTCCCTGTAAACCATGACAGCGGGACAGCAAACACACACACTGTACCAGGACCCTGAAACTGAAGCAGCTAAATGGAACCCAGCCACCACTCTTTCATGTTATTTGTATGCTTTTTTCTGAGACGTGTCAGCATGTCTTCTGTGGAAGAAACGAAACAGATAGGGTCTTTCAAGCTCCGGGTTCGTGAGGTGAGTCCAGCCTCCAGAGTTTATACGCCGCCGCTCTACAGGGCAGATGTTGCTCAGTCTGAAGCGAAAACACCATCAGGAATCAAATGAACCACTTCTGTCTTTGTCTCTCACCCAGAGAGAGAGCGAGAGAGAGAGAGAGAGAGAGAGAGAGAGAGAGAGAGAGAGAGAGAGAGAGAGAGAGAGAGAGAGAGAGAGAGCGAGAGACAGACAGAGAGAGAGAGAGAGAGAGAGAGACAGACAGACAGAGAGAGAGAGAGAGAGACAGACAGAGAGAGAGAGACAGACAGACAGACAGACAGACAGACAGACAGACAGACAGACAGAGAGAGAGAGAGAGAGAGAGAGAGAGACAGACAGACAGAGAGAGAGAGCGAGAGAGAGAGAGACAGACAGACAGAGAGAGAGAGCGAGAGAGAGACAGACAGACAGAGAGAGAGAGAGAGAGAGACAGACAGACAGAGAGAGAGACAGAGAGACAGAGAGAGAGACAGACAGAGACAGAGACAGAGAGAGAGAGAGACAGACAGAGACAGAGACAGAGAGAGAGAGAGACAGACAGAGAGAGAGAGACAGACAGACAGACAGAGAGAGAGAGAGACAGACAGACAGCGAGAGACAGAGAGACAGCGAGAGAGACTGGTGGTCTGTGAATGATTTGCATAACAGCATGTTCTTGTTGAGACGTCCTCGTGTGATTACAGACACTGATGAATAACTGAGTGATTTAATACGTCATGTGGCAGTTGGAACAGAGGAATAGATCTTAGTACTGTTTGTGTTCTGCTCCGTGTCTCATGAATTCATTCATTAACCACCTTTTAAACACAAAAAAGACATCAGAGTCAAAGCTCAGACTGCTATTAACGTCACTTTGCTTAAATCACAGTCACGGCCACTTAAAACCCTTAAAATGTATTTATAGCTAGTTTTATTTTATTGCACTTTTATTTGGTCACACAATTTGGTTTGGCTGGGTCATAAAACCATGTGTACATCACTAAAATATAAAGGAAGACATGTTATGCATAAAGCAATGAAACAAGTCACAAGATAAACGCGTTTCATTTGTGTGCTTTTTGCAACATTTCCTGCAACTTGATTTCCTCTTAATTCATTATTGCTGCAACAAAATCAATTTCCTCTTATTTGAATGAATCTGTAACACCAGACCGCCCTGTTGCTGTGTTATTGGAGGCAAAAGCAACACTTCAAACTACTTTGTGCTGACTATCATCGGAGGTGATCAGGATGCAGATTTAATGTTTAAAAGTTAATGTTTTAAACTTCTCCAATTTTATTCATGAGGGACAAACAAAAGGGTGTTTTGGGGGGAAATCACCAAAAGTGGCATTGGGGAACCTCCACCAATTCACCCCCCCCCAAAAAAATCCATTCACCATTCATGTCTGCAGAGGGATGACGTCATTACGCGCCAACAACATGCAGCCGCCGTGGTCCAAGTGCCACGCGCTCGGCCTCTCTTCCGTTAAGCAGATAAAAGGTGGCATCTGTCTTTATTGTGCGAGTAAATCCCCTCCGCCATTGACCACAGACACTTCACATGTTGATGAGGAGGAGGAGGAGGAGGAGGAGGAGGAGGAGGAGGAGCCACACTTTGTTCGACCCTTCTGGGGTGGAGACGTTATGCAAATCAAACTGAACCGTTTGTGATTTCCATCATAGGACAATTAATTACAGCATGTTTTTTTAATGATAAAAAGTGATGAAACCTTTAATAAAAACAGCATGGACTTCCCCAGATTTCTCCCAAAGTTTGTGTTCTGCTTTGTTTTGACAGAATTCCCCAAATTTAAACAGACTGATGCAAATGTTTAGCGCAACTGGCAAAACTCCCTTTCAACAGGACGGGCGAGGCTTTGGTTTATCTGAATCTACAGCGAGAGTCGGATGACAAACCATTCAAAGCATGCAACAATAAATAAAGGGCCCGCCGCTGCTGATTTGCATGAAAGTCGTTGGAAAAAGTTAGTGTTTGGCCTCGGAGCAGTGAAGGTGTGTCCAACACAACAACCAGAACACGGAGAACCTGTATGTCACAATGGAACCAGTTGTTTTAGTGGTTATGACGCTTCTTTGACCCGGAGGTCATTTTCCAAGTGTGATAAAGAGGTTTAATGAAACTGATGAGAGAATAGAATTTAGAAAAAGACGTTTGATTGAGCAAAAATAAGCTTTCCGTTTTCATATCAGGAAAAATAATGAATCTGCATCAACTCCTTTACAGAGTACGTTTGCATCGCCCGGCTTGTTTAGGTGGGATTCAAAATATATATAAATATATCTATATGTGTCATAATCTTGTCTGTGGGCAATTTAAAACTGGGCTGCAAGTAGACAAACGTTATGTGACGAACCAGGACCAGTTGTTCCCAAAAGAGTCATTTCTGAGCGATATGCTACATTTATGCAACATTAAATTAAGTTAATAATTTGTTTTTTATCACACACTTGCTGTAAACTCGTAATAAAGCGGTTCGCTCAATTTGCACTCGTAAAATTGAAAAAGGTGTTCCAGGTGTACCACACCAAACGTAAACAAAAAAACATGGCTGACCGGGACATCGGATGTTTCTTTGACTATTCTTCCCCCTCCCCCTCCTCCCAGTTCATGAGATAGAATTTCAATCGTCTCTCCTTTTCCAAACTCGTAAACGGTGTAATGGGTTTCATTTGCTCCGGCTACGTTGGGCTCAAACCACCGAGGTGACCGCAGCAGTGTTCATAAAGATCACAGGAAATCCTCACACACACACGCACACACACACACACGCACTCACACACTTCTGTTCTGCACATGCCAGCTCCGGCTGGTGACTCCTACATTTGGTGTGAATTTCCAGGCCATTCATTTAGGGGGAACATCACTTCTAAAGGAAATTGGGCCGACATTTATGGTTCCTCGTTCAAAAACGCTCTCCATTAAAAAGCCTCTTTTAACCGACACACACTTCATAAATCACCGCTTAAAGACGCAGCAGAGACACGTGACAACAACATGCTATCCTGGCTTTTATTTTCAACAAAAAGCCCGCGGTATGTACATCAAAACATGCCAACACTTAAAAAAAAAAAAAAAAAAAAAAAAGCATCAACATACGTACTTGAACAAATTGACGTTGTGCTAAAACATTCCGACACAAGTTTCATCTGAAGTGGATTTAAAATGTTTTGGACAAATGATGAAATGTGAAAAACGTGGTCACATACATGTATTGACAGTTATAGTTATATATTGTTAAAAGGCTTTCCAATCTTTTGGAAAAAATCCATAACTAGATAAAACTAGTTATGGATTGCACTTCCTGAAAATGTTTTTTAGTTGCCACAATTAAAGTTAAGTGGCTAAATATATTTACTCAAGGTCCACTTTCTGTCTTTTCCAAGTATGGAAAAAAGCTAAACAGTGTTATTTGTTGTTGTAAAACTACCATTTCTAACTCGCTAACCTGAGTATATAAACATGGTGGAATTAGCAAGCTAACATTAGCGAGCTAACCAGCCAGCTAACGTTAGCATGAAAACAGCAGGGACCGAGCGCTGCCGCTCATTTCCTGTAACCAGTGTAACGTTAGCATGAAAACATGGTGGAGAAGGAAGCTAATGTTTGCTAGCTTACTAGCCAACTGAAGGTAGCATGAAAACATGGGGGAATAAGGACGCTAATGTTAGCTAGCTAACTAGCCGGTCGCTAAATGAGAAAAATTAAACGACTCAATGCTTCATCTACGCTCACATTGCTGTCGGCAGTTATTGAGTCATTAACTCGCCAGATGTCGCAACGCGCTGATAGCTTAATTTTCAGTCTACAGAAAGTAAAGAACAGGCTGGTGTTGTGGTTATAACGCTACACGGTGGTTACAGAAAAAAAAAAGAATGAACATCCAGATTTTTATACATTTGGTAAGAAATGTCATGAAACAGTGAGATTACAAAAAACATTCCTGTAACGATGCATTTAGCCTCCACATGTTTTTTTCCCCCGTGTTAAAATTCCATCTTCATTAAATCTTCATTAAGAGGATTAAGAGGAGTCTGATGTGCAGCTGTGCAACGTCACTGATGTGCCACATCACAAGCGCTACAGCTGGAGGGGTTAAAACAAGACGTTTCTGTTTTAGGACCGGAAACAATCAGACGCACTCGGCAGCTATTTTTAGAACCGTTTCGGCATTTTAAAGACCGACAACTGAGATCTTTGCATTTCAAAAACAAAACAGACTTTGCAGAGCAATTGGGGACGTCATAGCTACATTTAAAAGGCAGCTACAGTGGATATAATTGTATCTATTTATATATTTAAACAGAGGAACAGATTTCAACATTTTCACCAAAGATTCCTCAGATTTCAGTCAATGTTTTCAGCGATAAACTGGAAGCGAGGACGTGTTTAGTGACCTGCAAACACTTCGAGACTTGACGACGATGCATTTATGGTCCTTCTGAGAAAACCTGCGTCTGTTTGTTTATTGACCTGAAGTGAATTGATTTCAGCTTCTTCTACCAGTTTACATCTTCTGCTTTCATCTAATAAACCTTTACAAGTTCATGAAATCTTTGGAATTTTAAATGATAAAATGGAAAGTTAAAATGAGTTTGTTTTTACAAACAAACAAAACAGATTTTGCCCGATGCGGAAAACCTCTTCGTCTAACTGTCCAAACTTATTCAGACTTTCCAAGTTTCTCAATTCATTTAATCTGCTGTTCAGACCTGCGTAGAAAGCCCTGTTTTCGTTAGTCTAACGAGATGTTTTGGGGAACCTCAGTGTTCGTGTTGTGTCTGTTTTAGTGCTCATCTGTCCTCAGGGGGCTGAAGTCACAGCAGCACTGAGGTGAACGTGAAACCGGACACCTGCAAAAATCAGTTTCTTCGTTTCGTTTAAAATATCCGACTGATTGGATGAACACAAACGCTTCCCTCGATACGAAACAAAACTCACACACTCACCTTTTTCCAAAAAACTAAAAGGATTATAAACTGAGTGTACAGAAACCACATCACCCCCCCCCCCTCGTATTAAACTGTTTTCCCTGGAAACACTCAGCTAATGTTTTCCAAACCCTTCCCTCGCTCTCTTTTTCCCTCCTGCCTTCATCCCTCCCTCGTTCGCTCAGCGCCTCGGGCCGAAGGGGTCCGCTTCATATTGTCTTCATTAAAGCCGGCGAGTATCGACCTTGTTTGGAAACATGGTGTGTGTTTGTGAGGAGGAGGAGGCTGCCAACTCCTAAACCACATTCTTTAAATTCCCTGTAAACAAGAGAAAGAGAGAGAAATGAGAGGGGTGACAAACGGGTGAAATTCATCACGTTAAACGGAATGCAAAACGATGCTAATGTACAATTTAAAGACCAAGAGAAACCAAACCAAACATGGAAGCAGAAATACACACATTTATTTTTACACGCACACAAAATGCAAAATAACATCTGGCCGAGGCCGTCGCCTCCGAGGAAACACGACGCAAGCATGCAAAACGGGAATCGATATGGAAATTACTACGTTAAGCAACACTGCAAGTTCATTTGCATCAGGACAGATTTGGTTTCCACGTCTGACTCACCCACACACACACCCACACACACACACACACACACACACACACACACACACACACACACACACACAGCATTATAAAGTCTCGTCGCCGCTTTACGTTTCACTGCAAACAAAGCCGCTTTGTTCATCTATTGTGATGTTAAATTGCCTGATTGAGAAAAATAAACATGTTGCACACACACACACACACACACACACAGAGAGAGGATCAGAGGGTGAGTCATTGCCCTGACGCAGTGAGGAGGATGTCCTGTTTGTTGGCCATTGTGGAGCTGTCAGTGGAGTCCTGTCATGTTGGGCCTGCAGTGACAACAGCAGCGGCTTTATCGAGAGGACGACCTGAACAGTTTCAATGCTGCCGTGTGTTTGTCCTTCCTCTGGACGCTCCGTCTCACTGTCTGTGTCTGACTCCACGTGGCAACTCCCAACACAAGCACAAATATGTGAAACTGCACAAAGCGTGCTCGTGCTCACTGACCGGAGCCCGTTAGTGTTTGCTCAGGACGCGGTGTTCAGACCCACAGAAGCCTCCGGACTCATTTTAACGAGGCCGCATGACGTCGGTCACTTCCACGAAAACAATAAAACCCTGAACCAGTCTATCCACCGTTCACCGGGCCGAAGAGAGAAAGTGGTGACACTCAGTGTTATGAAGCTTTTTCTGACATTTGATAAACCGGCAAAATCACAGACTTCTAATCACTCTTGAGATTTATGACTTCATCAACTCAAAAAACAAAAAGAAGATCAGAGTCTGAGGGAGCTTTTATTCATTTGTTCCTGTTTATAGAATATTCTTTCCGTCTGTTTCTCCGTCTTCCTGATTATGTTTCAGGTGTTTGTCAGACGGTTGGACGTCACCCTCAGTTGTTTTTATTTTTGTGTATTTTATAGACTAAAAGATTCATTGAAAAGGTTGCAGGTTATTTCTCCCCCCCCCCCCTCCATCAGTTCTCTCTCCATCCCTCTTGCTTTACCAGATGTAGACGGTAAATTGTGGTAAAGCGACGAGTGTCCACGGGGGCCTCTGGTATTTACTACCTGCAAACGTTAATCTGTCACAGCATCGCCGGGTGGCTTTTATACCGCATGCGTGTTTCCTCGGCGGTATTTTCTCACAAAGTCTGTTGTTTGAGTCTGAATGTGCCGATACGTCTTCTCTGAACATGTTTGGATGTATTTCTTCGTGTCAATGTGTATTTTAAAATGTATTTGTGTGTGTGTGTGTGTGCGCAGAAGAGAATTAACGAGTCACAGGATGTAAAGATGCCGCCATAACTCCCTGCTGACGCACACAAACACAGATAAGATACAGTCACACAGAAAGACTGGCAGTACACACACACACACACACACACACACACCCTCACACACGCACACACACACACACACACGCAGCCTCTGGGGAAATCTCGCTACCAGTCTCGTAAACACAGTTGTGAATCCACTCGGTCAGACAGCTGCTGCCGCATCTGACAATCGCCAAATAAAAAAATAAAATCACATTTTAATTGACCGGCCCGCTTAACAA
The DNA here is from genome assembly GCF_949748355.1 of Melanostigma gelatinosum. Classification (NCBI taxonomy): domain Eukaryota; kingdom Metazoa; phylum Chordata; class Actinopteri; order Perciformes; family Zoarcidae; genus Melanostigma; species Melanostigma gelatinosum. The sequence continues at coordinate 2,551,006 of NC_136656.1, forward strand.
GCCTCAGTGAGGACGCACGAGAGAGAAACAAGAAGAACGACTGAGAGCTTAAAGGGATTAAAATTGATACTGCACTTCTCAAAAGTGAGGGAACAAAGTGCTTTATGGGAAAAATAGAAAGTAAAAGAGAAGACGAACATTAAGAGTGCTAACGTTAGCATTCAGCTCAAAGTACAGTGGAGGCTGATGGCGTAGAGCTAAGTCCGATGCTAACGTTAGTATGCTAACGTACGAATGTTAGCACGAATACTTCACTGATATCAGCACTATTTACATGTCTGGGGATTATATGAAGAAGGAATAGATGCAGTAGAAACAGGAGGTCTTAAAAATCTACATTTGAGTGAATATTTTGCCGCTAAATCAAATCGTTTACAGGACGTTGAACCTTCGTTTTCATGCAACACTTGACTTGTTTCTTTACAGGGTTCGTATGAAGGCAAGAAAGTAGGCCATGAACATGTGATCCGAGTTGACGGTGACGTATACGGTCCCTCCTCCGGCGCGTGGACGCTGGTTTATGGTGTTTTGCCGGTTACGCTCTTGTCTTTTTGATTTGTGACGGTTACGTTCTGTTTGTACGCGCTCTGGCGTTTCTGGGAGAATAATGCAACGAAGAGCGTAAACGCCTTCGTTCAAATATTTCGACACTTGTCCTCGTGTGGGGTCTGCAATCTACTGCGGCTAATGAGATAAAATAGATGACGTGCTAGCAGTGAGCTCGTATTGTGCACATTGTTCGTGGAACATATGGGTTCGGGACAGGATTTCGGAGATTACCACTTTACGATTGAAATCTTTACGGTCCGTTCGTGCCAGCAGACAGAACAAAACACAAATACTAACTCACACGGCAGCTTCTCAGGGAAACCAATGTTTATAAGCTGCACAGTACTGCCAGACCAGAGAAACACGGATCCACCCGATGATGTCATGCGTGTGCGTTACGGTCTATTCTTATGCGTGTGAATTCGTTCAGTGGGCAGACATGTGGGTCCTTCTTTTAAATCAGAGACAGAGACCAAAATATATTCCGATGTTTAAAATTATAATGCCGTCACTTCTTCGGTGGTTTCGGTGTCTTGCTTGTTGTGCGGTGACAGCGCTCATTATGTGAGTAGAAGCGACAGAAAGACATGAAGGAAAAGAAGGAGAGAGGACATGAAACAGATGTGACCGGTCGGAAGAAGAAGTGGAAGAAGGGAAGGCCAATAAAAGAGGTGAAATCAATGCGTCTTTGCTCATAAATTCACTTCATTTACACACTTCAGGTGGAATCAGAGCAGCGGCGAGCCGACCCAAAGAGGCAGCAAGTTTCTCTCCGTCTTTGGCTCGTCTGCGTTTCATTTCTTCCCCTCTCTTTTTATTCCCTCCATCCGCCTCGATCCCCTCACGTCGCCCCTAATAAAAGCCGTATGACTGCGGACCAGCGATTACTCTCGGCCCGTCTGGTTGTGATGATTTAATGCGAGCCAACGCACCAACCGAATATCGGCAAACGAACTGCCGTGCCCTGATGTGATGTGAGCTGGAGCCTCAGAGCGTTTCATGCTGTTTTGGATAAACCGGGTTTAAGTTTACGTGTTTTCTTCAGTTGCTAATTGATACCATGTCCGCTCTAATGCGGGGAACGTTTGAGAACACTTCCCCCCCCCCCTCTGTTTTGTCTTTCCATTCTCACTGAGCTGACGTTTTCCGCTGAAAAATAAAAAAGGTTTTTCAAACTCTGTGATCACTTATATGTGTTTCTGTGTAGCGGACATCTTTGATCATTTTAGAGCAGCCGGTCAACAGAGCGGAGGGAAAGTTATGAATGATTAAGACCACACTGATACAGGAGATCTATAAACAGGCTACATTTATCATTATCATTGTTATGAGCTACATTTCCTTTTGTGTGCTGAATAACCTTTTTCTCCTTGCGGCCCTGAAATGATTTAACAATTACTCCAGAAGCGGGGTTGCTTAAAAACTAAAAGTTGCTGAGTCACAACTGCCCGGATGAAAAAGCTGACTGGAGACCTAAAAACAATGCTTTACATTTACATTTCGGATAGATGGAGCTGAAGAGCTTGATAGTCTTGAACTGAACCCTTGAGTTTGGTTCATTGATCAATAACGGTTAAATCGGTTGCTATCCAAGCATGGTTGACTGTTATTTTAAGGAGATTTGACACGGAACAAGATGAGGAACACATCTGACATTCTTCAACAGAACACATGGTGTTGTGACCAGATTTAAATCCTGCCAGGATCTTGTCTCATTCACAGAGAACGGATCGCTGCCGTGTCAAACATCGCATTTCACCGACGAAGGGAAAGTGAGGAGGATTCTCCCGTTTGTCTGCGGTTCACACTTCCACAAACCGGATCTTCGACACCGAAAACGATCGAGCTCAGACCTCAAGAAGCCGGCTCGGCGGCTGCACGCAGCGCGGCGCTCGCAAAATGAACCCGACTCGTAGACGCGCTCCCCTCCTTGTTCCCGACCTCGCCCTCCTTACAATAACGCTCCCGCCGCTCAACTCTTCGCCCGCGTTTCACCCCGACGGAGGAGCTCTCCTGGGCGCTGTGGGCTGTCAGCGCCGAGACCAAAAGGCCGGCTTTTGGGTTTAACCACACGGCTACAAGCACAGAACCTCTCACTCACTCACACACACACACACACACACACGCACACAAAGAGAAAGATGTGAAAAGGGTAAAATACCACATGTATGAAGCCTCTGATTGAGGTTGAGGTGAAAGAGCAGCCGTGTACACACACACACACACACACACACACACACACACACACACACACACACACACACACACACACACACACACACACACACACACACACACACACACACACACACACACACACACACACACACACACACACACACACACACACACACACGTTAAGAGCCACAGGGAGGAAGAAGAAAAAAGAGAAGAACAAGTCATACTTTCATCCCACACAGAGACGTATAGAAACAAGAGCAGACACATGAAACCACATAAAAAGAGACAAAAGGGCTTCAGGTGAGCCAGGGCTCAGGGAGTCACACGCACACCTCTTTACCCTCCACACCCACACCTGTGCATCCACACACACACACCTTTGATGGTGCTGATGACCCGGTCCAGGTGTTTGGTGTCGTTGCGGTCTGGTCGACAGCTTGGGCTGATCTCCAGCGAGTAGTCAGGTCCGTACTCTGTGAAAAACTAGACATCACATCACAGCGATCATTACGACATCTCCTGGATTTATGGATTTGTAAAATGTCTCTTTTCTGTTATTTGAGTCCTACTTCCATCCCTGACATCTGCAGCCGAGCGCCAACGTACGCTGGCTCCTCGTCGGCTCTTTCTTTAAAGAACGCAGCTGCTTTCCTGCACGAGTTCAGGCTCCGTTCGGACTTTGATCGTCAGGATTGTGAAACTTGACTGGTGATGAATGTTTACACGGGCTTCCAGAGGAACAAACCTGACGCTGTCACCGGTTCTGAATTCATTTTTATAGTTTTGATCCTGTGCATTATGGGTTAAATAAATCAATTTAAAGTAACTGAAGTATTAAAGTGTAACTTTGGTGTTCTTCAACCTATTTCCCATGTTTGTGTGACTCCTCTCCGTCAATGCTCAGATTGTTATTGTATTTTATATTTTTAACACGATGGCTGAGCTGATTTCTACAATGTGGATGAAGCCACGAGAGTCCAGAACGAGACTTCTCCGAGCGAATGAACAGACCGGATCACGTGGACAGAGGATTTCTCTGAAGGGTTCTTTCCATAACGTAGTCAGACATTGATAACAATCTGAGCCTGTGAGTGGAAAGAAAACAGCACTTCTAGTTGGACGTACATCGACGGCGAGGTTTCATCACTTGGGGAAACATACAGAAGGAAGCCTGAAATAGGAGCAGAAGTTACCGGTTTCTCCCCTTCCAGACATTGGTGTAGTGCTTTTAGTTCAGCGTGTCGGCATTCTTAGACTTATTGCAGCCGAGGCTGACGGGAATGTCATTCGTTTTGCAGGTATTTGGACGAGTAACGATATTGATCTGATGATGGCAGTTGATCCAGAAGTCTATGACAAATGGCACTGCCGTCCGATAGCTGTCGAGATAACTCTTCAAAAACCACAAATGTGAACCTCATGGTGGCGTGAGAGGGAACGTCGAGGCTTCACCAAGTCAGATTTCGTGGCTGAGATGTGAGATGTTTCCGTCCGTATCAAAGCGGCGAAAGCGACCGGTATTCCCGTCCCTAGAGCCAGGCCGCCGGCGTCGCTACCGAACACATCAGAGCGTTCAGACGGACACATGTTCCTCATATCTTCTGACGTCCAGGAGTCGCATTAACACAAACAAATGTATGAGACGGTCTCGTCTGGTTCACGTACAGAAATAAAATGAAAAGCAGAAACCACAAACCAGTCAAAACCTCCACGGACCGCCTGGGCCTCGCCGAGAAGAGGAAGACAAAGGCCGAGATGATTTCAGCACATACCGAAGGCTCCTGGCAGAGTCGGACCGATCCATGAAACAAAGCCAGCCAATGTGTGCGAGTAAAATAAAAAAACTAAAAACAGGTGGAAACCCAGAGAAGCGGGTTCAAGCAGAAGTTAAAACCCGAGCACGTCGGTTTAGAAAAACATATTTCCGAGGAATTTCTTCGGGCCGTGACTCAGTGCCATGAGAGCAAAACAAACTCGGGGGCCAAGTCCGACCACAAGTGCGTCAGTCCGTCTGCAAGCGGCTGTTGTGAAAGCCTCGGCCTGAGGACGAGCAATAGGACCCATATTCCTCCAGACAAACTCCAAAGACACGGACCTTTGGCTCTCAAATAAAGTTTGGAATCATCTGATCTGAAATTGGAGGTGAAAGTGGAGCATGAAAGTTGATTCTAAGAAGGCTGGAACTAGCGACGGTAGGGCAGAATTGATGAACCTTTAATTTAAGCTTCTGACCAGATCTGAAGACGGCAAACACCCCAAAATAATGTGACACTGCTCCTTTAAGCTGGCGGCGTGAGTCTGTAAACATCCCGTAATGATTTCTGCGCCATTTTAAGACGGAATATCTGGTTTTGGATTGAACCCCTTCAGTGGATTAGATGTATGTCATTAGAGAAGACTTCAGAAAAGTCTGTATTGGCAACACACACACACACACACACACACACACACACACACACAGAGCTGAGCCAACATGAAGTAGGAGTATAGACAAAGACAACTCTGTCTTTGTTTAATAGCCCTGTGTGTGTGTGTGTGTGTGTGTGTGTGTGTGTGTGTGTGTGTGTGAGAGTCAGAGAGAGGGAATGCATGGTAGTGTGTGGGTGTGTAGATGAAGGTAAGTGTGCGTGTGTGTGTTTGTGTCAAGGTCTGCTGATATTTGCTTGCACGAGTCCATGCCTACAAGCAAATATCCATGGTGTCTTTAAATGTGTGTGTGTGTGTGTGTGTGTCTGCTTCCAATTAGCTCCGATGAGTCTCTGTGTCTTACCTCCGGTCTCAGCGGAGCTCAACATGCGAGTGGTTAGTTAGCACACGCACACACACACACACACACACACACACACACGGCCGCAATGTATTTCCCATGAACCCAGTGCTCTGTCTCCTGCTGTCCAGCAACACACACACACACACACACACACACACACATACACACACACACAGTGTCCTGCTGCTGCTTGCTTGTTTGGCTTGGATGACCATGGGGAGAAAGAGCGGTGCGGACACTCCAGAGAGATATTTCTGTGATATTCGTGATACTTTTTAGACTTCATGACGCAGTAGAATGAGAGGAACAGAAGAAGAGCGACGCTGAACACAACCAGTGAGTTCAGCGGGCGATCCAGTGAGGCATGAACGAGGTCAAGAGACAGAAAGTACCAGCTGACTGGCTCCAGTGTCTCTGGCACAGACCAACAGGAGATAAACAGAGGAAGGTCTCCGGTTATTCACCGCCGACCCTCTGCCCGTCACTCACCGTCTGTACGAGAGACACCGGCCTTGATGCAGAGATGCACACACATGTTTACTACGGTCACAAAAGATCTTTACTGCGGCGACACACTTATGTCTACATTTATCAACGTATTGACCGGAAAAAGCCGTGTCCTCCTGCTTGTGCCTACATGTACCAGGATGCATTGCGCGCGAGCTTCCGACGCTCAGGGTCTCCGCCAGGCCGTACCCTCGTGCACGAGTAATGCCTCGGCTTCTCTGCTGCGCTCCAGTCGAGCTGGAATAGTACTTGTATTGAAGTAAAGATTTAAAAAACTGGAGTATTTAGTTGTAGTCACAGAAGTTGCGATCACAGTTGTAGCAGTGATAGTATTATAAGTACTACGTGAAATAGTACATGAATAGTGTAATTAAATACACAGTAATAACAGTTGTAGTATGTCCATAATAGACATCTGTATACTTGTCAAGTACATGTGTATTTATTCGTGTTTCTATGAAAGCTCATGTGTGAGTAGAAAGACAGAACATGAGCATGTGTGTGTGTGTGTGTGTGTGTGTGTGTGTGTGTGTTTTCACAGCGACCATCAGGATCTCCAGCTATGAAGGATGCCGAGCGGCACAGCGGAGTGGAAAACGTCTCCGAAAAAACAAATGGACTCTGTGTCTGCTCTCTGATGAATGTTTTCAACCCCCCCCCCCTCTGGACTCTCTCCCATCCTCCTCTACCTCTTCGTCAATCCGTCTTTTATAGACTCGTCTGTCAGTTTTCCTTTTAAGGCAACAAACAGTGTTTTTGGGGGATTAATCAGGAAAGCTAGAAGGAAGCCTGGGAGATGAGATTCAAAGCCAACATGACTTCACTGCTTCGCGGTTTAAACTTTGAATAATCAGTTTCAGCAGCTAATTCTTCCTGCAGAGAGGTGAACCTGCAGGTCTGCTCATCTAAAGGAGGCGGCTGCTCCGGTCAACATTCTTTACATTTTAAAACCCATAGAGACAACTTGGCAGCAGAAGACGGTGCATCGGTATTTTTTCCCTCGATGTTCAGCAGAAGATGGCGGTCGGCATGCTGCCAGTCTGGAGAAGCAGACCAGAGTTAGTTTGGATTCTCCAAAGTCACACAATAACTCAAACTAACCAACCGATCTGGGCAGCGCTGGACCAGAAACTCCTGAGTTCTACGAGGTAAAACATCTGGTAGGAAAACACAAATGAAGATGAAGTGATTAATGAGCCCATCTTCTAGGATCAAACCCGTCCATCAACACGATATCACACAGACGTGACTCTCCAACTCTTTCAGCTCATTGTTGGTACAAACCAACAGACACTTTCCCCACCACGTTCAGAGGAATGACCCACAGGAGCAACACGCTGGATTAATGGAAGATGTCATTTTGTGAACAGGCAAATTCCCTTCGGTCTCAACACACACACACACACACACTCTCTCCTCCGGTGACGTTTCCGGTGATTGAGCCCGTGACTCTGGGAGCAGACACATCCCCGACGGCAGCGAGGGGCGGGACAGGAAGTGGCTGCAGACAGGAAAAGAGGAAGTAGGAAGTAAAGAGGCGGGACGCTTCCCCTCCCCTTCTGCCAATCTGGGAGCAGAGACGTCCTCCCTTCCTGTGACACTCACTCGTATTTACCTTTGTTTCTCTCACTGGAGACGAGAGGAACTGAACTCACACACTGCAGGTTGACCGGTTTGTTCCCAGCAGTTCTTTCATATCTATTTATGACTGACGGAGGCGGAGCCTTTCACACATGGTTCTGGGTATAACGCAATTAAAACTTTCCATAGCAATGGCGGCTGGTGGTTTTTTTGTTGATTTGAGTTCCCCTGGTGAACAGTGTATGTGTGCGGGGCTTTTCTTGTGACAGCCGTAGAGTCCAGAAACTCTGCTATCAGCTGCTGCGACGTTGAATTTACACAGCATGTGGACATCAGACGCTACATGTAAATCCGAGTGAGGACACGTTCTTGAGAACACTCCGCATGGCCGTCCAATCAGAGACGTTCACAGACCTCTGACCCGTAGTGTTCACGCGCACAATGGGGGGGTCAATGCGGATCAGCTCACCGCTATCGGACAATACAAGTCAACAGGGAGGGTTAACGACTCTTCGACACGACGGCTCGAGTCCCGGTTCAAACTACAAAAGGCACTTCTACTTGTGTTTTCATAAGATATTGGAGTAGAATAAGTCTGATAGCAGCGGGTCATTGTGGGCAATATTTTGACCGGTAATCAGAGAATATTGCAGCACTATTGTTGACGTGACCGGCCAACTGTGACTGATGTTTGTGTTTCTTAGACTACTATTTTTAACCGTTCAGTCCAGTGCTCCAGACAGACTGAACACTCGCCCTCTCGGGTACTGATGAGAAAAAACAGATGAAGTTGATTCCATTAAAAATGAGCCCAAATCAACAAAAATCAAACCTACATCGATATTTTTGGACTGATTTCCGTGAGATTTGAGTCGATAAAACAAACTAAAGTGGCTGTTTTTTTATGCTTGAAACTAAAAGAACGTTTTTTAAGTTAAGGACACATTGCCAGGCGGCAATTTACGGGTCTGAAAAGTGAAGTCAAAGCTTCATGTGTTAAAGCTGCATTCTCTCTAGTGTCCACCAGGGGGCGACTCCTCTGGTTGTATAGAAGTCTATGAGAAAATGACTCTACTTCTCTCTTGATTTATTACCTCAGTAAACATTGTAAACATGAGTTTATGTCTCAATCTCTAGTTTCAAGTCTTCTTCAATACAGCATGATGTTCATTTAGTACATTATGGTCCATTTAGAGTCACACAGACCATAAAGCAGGGGATGCTTTACCAGCACTAAACTCTTAAACCAGTATTGACTATGTCCACCTCTTTATATGCAGTCTATAGCAGCAGCACAGTGGAAACATAAAAGCATTTATTTAACTTCTACTCGGTGTGACTTCCTAACGGAAAGTTTCCCATTTGAGTATCAGTTGTTTTCTCCACATTGGCGGCAGTTTACCATACAAAGAAACGCAAAAAAAACCTGCTATTAAACAGACGAGTTCATTATCCGACTGTAATGAATGTGTGCATTCATGTGGTTTAGTCTACAGTAGAGCAGAAGGGTGGACACACACACACACACACACACACACACACACACACACACACACACACACAGAGAAAAGGGTACAAAGGTAGTTTTTGTTCCCCATGTCGCTGGAACTTCAGCTTTGCTTGGTCATCATGGATAAATGCCCCTCTTATCGAGCACAACGGGCACAGACTGGGCCACGAACACACACACACACACACACACACACCTGTGTTAACTTGTGCAGTACTTCAACTTCAAAATAGATGAACTACTAAATTTGAAAGCCAATAAGCAACATTCAAGTTAGGAAAAGCCATTAGGTTGTTTGTTTCTTCAAAGGAAATGTGAGTGCGTGTGTGTGTGTGTGAGAGAGTGTGTGTGTGTGCGTGCGAGCGTGCCTGTGTGTGAGAGTGTGTGTGTGCCCTCGTCTTCATCGTCTGTGGCAGCTGCCTGCACTGATAGTTGCTTTGTTTTCAGTGAGTGCTTCTTAATGAGGTCAAAGGCTATTTAGGGCCATTGGACGCTGACAAGGAGAAACAAGAGGTACCTTCATCACAGTCAGAACACACACACACACACACACACACACACAGCTATTCATTACATTTGACCAAGACAAGGTCCAGAAACCAGTGGCTGGAGAAAGAGACCCTTTGTGTGTGAGAGAGTGTATCTAGGAGCAAGAGAGGCAGATGGGTCGTCTGATATTTGGAGAGTCTATTTGATTTCGCAGTCAGCATAATGACAACATTCGGGATCACACGCGTCCCTTCTATTCAATCACCGGCATGTTTCTTCCTCTCTCGCGGAGGCAAATCCAAGAAGTGTTTCCACTCACTTCTCAGGAGGTTCATTTGTTTACATCCACACCGTGACCCGATTACGGCGAATAACCAGATTCAGTTCCACTTTAAATGTTAATGGTTCACAGAAAGCAGACTGTTGCAATAACCAACGGTCTGCTCAGTGCTGCGTTTCATAATGCTGTTACTGGAGGCCGACAGGAAACGTCTTAATAACATCACAGAACTACAGAAATCTAATTGATGACCTGATTTGGTTTATTTGGAAACCAGACTTCATTGAATACTTGTTGGAGTAAATCAGAACATTGATGATTATCGAGTTATACTCTACTTGTATTCTCTCTAGTGTCCACCAGGGGGCGACTCCTCTGGTTGTATAGAAGTCTATAGAAAATGACTCTACTTCTCTCTTGATTTATTCCCTCAGTAAACATTGTAAACATGAGTTTATGTCTCAATCTCTTGTTTCAAGTCTTCTTCAATACAGCATGATGTTCATTTAGTACATTATGGTCCATTTACAGTCACACAGACCATAAAGCAGGGGATGCTTTAGGGCGGGGCTACACGCTGATTGACAGGTCTCTACCAGACGTATACCGCTGTAATCCAAGATGGCGACGGCGAACTAACCTGCCTCATTGGTAACAACAATGAGTACTAAAGTAAGAACCAACATGAAGGGAAGTAACTCATGCATTATTTCTTTAATATATGGAACGGAATATCTGTAACTCATTCAAACTTAGATTACTGCTTTAATAATAATTATATAAATAAGATGGAGAGAGAGGAGCCTGTGTGTGATGAGGCAGACAGAGAGGAACTGTCAACACTAGTTTCTCTCACACACACACACACTCGGTCTGAGTCACCTGCAGACAAACCCCATTATTGAGAAGCAGGCGGCCATCTTTGATTAGATGGAGTGACTCAGCAGACAGTGAACACAAGGGGGTGTGTTGGTGGGTTTTTGGTGTGACAGTACAATGAATGACCGCGTTTGTGTTCATGTGGGAATATGTGAATGTGCGTGATTGTGGCCATGAGAGAGACAGAGACAGAGAGAGACAGAGAGAGACAGACAGAGAGAGAGAGACAGAGAGACAGAGACAGAGAGAGACAGAGAGACAGAGACAGAGAGACAGAGAGAGAGAGACAGAGAGAGAGAGACAGAGAGAGACAGAGAGAGACAGAGAGAGACAGAGAGAGAGAGACAGAGAGACAGAGACAGAGAGAGACAGAGAGAGACAGAGAGAGACAGAGAGACAGAGACAGAGAGAGACAGAGAGACAGAGACAGAGAGAGAGAGACAGAGAGACAGAGAGAGAGAGACAGAGCGAGAGAGACAGAGAGAGAGAGACAGAGAGAGACAGAGAGAGACAGAGAGAGACAGAGAGACAGAGACAGAGAGAGACAGAGAGACAGAGACAGAGAGAGAGAGACAGAGAGACAGAGACAGAGAGAGACAGAGAGACAGAGACAGAGAGACAGAGACAGAGAGAGAGAGACAGAGAGAGACAGAGAGACAGAGACAGAGACAGAGAGACAGAGAGAGACAGAGAGAGACAGAGAGAGACAGACAGAGAGAGAGAGAGACAGAGAGAGAGAGAGACAGAGAGAGAGAGAGAGAGAGAGAGAGAGACAGAGAGAGAGAGACAGAGAGACAGAGACAGAGACAGAGAGAGACAGAGAGAGACAGAGAGACAGAGACAGAGAGACAGAGAGAGAGAGACAGAGAGACAGAGACAGAGAGACAGAGAGAGACAGAGAGAGACAGAGAGAGACAGACAGAGAGAGAGAGAGACAGAGAGAGAGAGAGAGAGAGGTCGTACCTCGTGGTCCGGTATCTCAGAGGAGAGTGTCTTTCCGAGCACCGCCGCCGTCAGGTAGGTCCAACAACGAGCCGTGTTCGCCAGGTTATAACCTCCTGGTGAAGGAAGAGGAGAAACAGACAGGTATGAAGAGGAAACATCAGCATGTGGTCACATGAAGCATGTCTGGCAGACGCTGTGGAGATATAAAATTGAATTGAAAGTTATAGATATAGATTGAAAGTGAGGCAAAAAAAAGTCTTAAATTCATCTGTGTGGACTCGTTTCATTTCAATTAACAGTCAATTCGAAGGAAACATAAACAGGAAGTCAAGATAATCTCTGTCTCTCGCTCTCTATGTCTGTCTGTCTGTCTGTCTGTCTGTCTGTCTGTCTGTCTGTCTGTCTGTCTCTCGCTCTCTATGTCTGTCTGTCTGTCTGTCTGTCTGTCTGTCTGTCTGTCTGTCTCTCGCTCTCTATGTCTGTCTGTCTGTCTCTCGCTCTCTGTCTCTGTCTGTGAGAAGAAGTGAAGAGGATGGACTCGAGTGAAATGAAGAGAATGACAAGAACCAAGAAGGAGAGGAGGATATAGCTGAGAGAGAAAGTATGTAGGACAGAGAGGGAGGGAGAGAAAGGAAGAGAGGTGGGATTGTAGTTGAGTAAAATGGCTTCATTGTGTCGTATAAGTAGTAGCTATCATCTGGCTGAGGGGTCTGGAACAGAGCATGGTGTGTGTGTGTGTGAATCACTGAGATTCAAAGCAAAAAACACACAAGGGAGATAAGACAGTATCCACCTTTCATAAGGAGTACTTTAACAGTACACGTACACACAAACACACATGATTCATACGTGGACAGAGATAAACACAGCGTACCTCCTCCCAGCAGCAGTGTAGGGAGCTGCCACTCCAAGACGTGCTGCAGACACTTGCCCACCCCCACCGGGGTCATGTTGAAGGAGCACATGGGGTCACCCGCCATGGTGTCGGCTCCCAGCTGCATGACCATCGCCTCCGGGTTGAACTGCGCTCGCACTTCCTGCATCACGCTGCACAACAAAAGCGAGACAGACGTAAACATATTGATGCAGGCTGGGGGCCAATCAGGAGCCTGAGGGCCCTCAGGAGAGTTACTCTGTGTGTGTGTGTGTGTACCTTGTAAAGGTCTGGTAGTACCGGTCATCCTTGATGCCGTCCTCCAGCGGGACGTTGACGGCGTACCAGCGGCCTTTACCCAGCCCCGTGTCACACAGGTCACCCGTACCTGAACACGCGCGCATGCGCACGCGCACACGCACACACACACACACACACACACACACACACACACACACACACACACACACACACGTCTTATTGTACACTGTCTCACAGCGCAGGTTATCTTTTAAAATATATATTTTAAACATCTGTAAGGACAGACCTGGGAAGAATCCAGGAGAGAACTTGTGGAGGGAGACGGTCATGACTTTGGACGTGAAGCTGAAGGCATCTTCCACACCTGAAGTGAGCCGAGGAGAAAGAAAGCAACAAAATATATATATTTAGGTGCTTTATGATCATAACTTTATTTATATAGCACCTTTAAAAACAGAGTTGCTTTGACAGACAGAGCAGCAAAAGCAAGAAAATAAAAACAACAGAAAGCTCAGTGAGACAGTCGATACAATATATCATATAATTATATAATAAAATGTATAATAAAATAAAATGTAAAATAAAATAAAATAAAAGTAAAATTTAGTAAAATAAATTGAGGAAAATAATTTTGTAAAATCAACAAATTAAAATAAAAAAACAAAAGCGACGATGATATTTTTAAACCTGTGCACCTCCACTAACAAATGCTGGAGGGATCTATTTGAGGTTTTTCAGCCTGATAACAAACATCCCTCTGACGACACCACAGCTTGAGCCTACTTGTTTGATCTTTTTTCTACTTGTTCTGTTCGTACCATCTCCGTGATGCAGGTCCACGTCCACGTAGAGGACCCTCTCGTACTTCTCCCTCAGCTTGAGAATCCCCAACACGGCGTCATTCACGTAACAGAAACCCGAAGCCTCGTCCCTGTGAGACGGACACAAATAAAACAGGTGTGCGTTTTTTTAAAAAGTGTGACCTTTTACCTGGAGCGCCCCCCTCAGGCCCATCGGTGGAACTGAGGAGGACGGCTGCAGGTGAGTGGGATCCACAGGTGGGCTTACTTCTTGGCGTGGTGCCACCCCCCCGCCCAGTTGATGGCCACCTCACACTTCTGGTCCACCAGACACTGGGCTGCTGTCAGCGTAGCGCCCCCTACTGCTGCCGCATAGTCGTATATCCCCTCCACCACTGGACAGTCGTAACCTGGAGGGGGGGGGGAATAAATATCTGAAATAAATATATTTATCTGAGATTTAAGTGTTTTTTCTGTACAGGCAGCACTTCTCAAGGCTCAATCATGTCCTCATAAAAGAGGTTAAATGAAACTGATGGGCTGTAAATAAAAGAAGAAAAGAAAAGGAGGAAGGAAAGGAGACAGAAGTGAGGGAGATGAATGGACTCGAGCGAAGGAAAAGAACAAAGTGTGATGGAACAATAGACTAAAGAGGTGAAGGGGAGCGACGGCAGAGAGAATCCAGGAAAAGGTGGAGCCGTTTGCTGATGAACCCGGGAGAGGAAGCGATGGCGGAACGAGTCGAGGACACGAAGAAGAGCACTGATGGATTGGGGGGGGGGGTGAAAGGAGGGAACGAGTCAAGGAAACGAAAACAAGGAGGGTTGAACTTGAGGATCGGTCTGAAGTTAGAAATGTAAACATTCGGAGAAGGACGGACGCAGAGGCAGCTCATCCAAGAACAACAAACATGGAGGGATGTCTTTGGAGGTTTAGCTCAGATAAGGAGCTGTGCTCTCTGCTTGAATCTGGTGTTATAGTGCCCCCTGCTGTCGATTAAATGGTACTGCACGAACACTTGTACCACTTTACTCGCTCTGTTTTAAATAACGCTGTCATGGTGTGAGGTCTTTGCTTTCCTCACCCAGGCCGTAGTCGACCGACTGCGGGTCGTCGTTGTCTCCGTCCTGGCTGATCTTGTGGAGATGCTCCAGGTAGGAGTCCGTGTGGAACTTGGCCATGTCCTCTATGGAGGCCACCTGAGGTTTAATGGTGCTGGAGAGACAATAAAACATACCGATTTCTGCAAAAACGTATGCAACACCTCCAAAATAAGATGAATCTGCATCATTCAGGTGAACCAGAGCTTGAACTGTGCAAGCAGGAAGATATATTTGACATCTTCCCATGAATGTTTAGCTGTAAAATGAGTAAATGAGTTTTCATCGTCGTGCGAAGTCTGTTTATGTTAGAAAACTGTCATCAGCCGTCACTCACCTCACGTGCTTCAGGAGTCCGTAGGCTTCTATCAGTGAGTGGACCATACTCGCCTGGAAGACAACAGGAAATAATAAACAACAATTACTGCAAGGTCTGGACGATGACGACAACAACAAAGCAGAGCTTGTGAGTGCAACGTTTGCTCGTGAGTATTAGTTTGTTGCACTTATTGTGTTCGTTTATTTCTGCACTGTACGTTTGCTCTTGTGTATGCTCTTAGATGCTTGTTTAATAAAAAAGGAGATGCACTAATGACTTCTGGTGACTAACGTTAGTAGTTATCTTGAATACCTGTTGAATACACTTATTGTAAGTCGCTTTGGATAAAAGCGTTTTCTCAATGACTGTAGTGTATGTAATGAGGACAACGGTTGCAGAACGGTTGCTCGTGAGCACACAACCGTTGCTCGTGAGGACAACGGTCGCTCGTGAGCACAACGTTTGACGGTTGCTCGCGAGTACAAACGGCTGCTTGCGACGTGAATACAAAGGTTGCTCGTTAACGTTCGGTCCAACTCACCCGGTTTGGCACTTTGGATAAACTGTCGCAATGCTCGATGTACTCCGGGCTGTAGACATACGCGACCTTCCGGTTACTACCGCAGCTGTCGTCATCATCACGGTCTCCCCTGTGACTCATTTACGATGTATTAAAATATAAATAATGTTTAAATGGCGAATGGAGCGAAAAACAAAATGTTAGAGTGAAGAGATTTCCGAGCGGCGTCTTCTTCTCAAGTGTGGTGTTACACCGTCAACATTCCCCCCCCGGTAAAGTCGGTTCACTGCCGGTGTTCACCTCAACTCGAGACGTTAGACGGAAAACAACGATGATAAAAATGTAATTTATACAGCGTTCAATAAAATACACTTCATAGTATTTTTTAACTCGTTTGAAACATTTTTGTTCAAGAATACGATGGAGAGCTGCGTCCTAAACTGTCCTAACGGTCACCAACATCGAATCCAACGTTCCGCGCGCGGACGTTTTCAAAGTGGAACGCACACAGCGCGAGGAGCATTCTGGGATTTATTGGAGTCTTTTCACTTCCCTTCTCAATAAGTAGCTAACAAGCTAACTTTTCAAAATAGTTTCCATCAACAATTAGACCACAGCTTTTACTCAATACATTTGTGATATTATAATACATATTTATTAAGATATGGATGCATAAAAAACTATATTTTAATAAAATAAAATAAATATACATATAACTTATTTTTCGCTAGAGGGCGCCAAAAACAGCTGACTTGTACCAACCACATTTCATGCACTCAGTGAGTGGGGGTACACTCATTCAAGGGTACACTAGTGTCAAGTTGTTTAAAACGAGGATTACCTCTTCCGGTTAGGACATTCAAAATAAAATATGTAATAACAGCTAAGCACGGAAATCCAATACTGCAGTGAGAGTAAAGTACAAAAAATAAGATATTTATTTAAACAAACGTGTAACACAAGTAGTAGTCTTAATACTTGTAGTCCAGTGTCTGTCAGTAATGATATATCTTTTATTGTTTTATTTTTTATTTCTGACACGCCTTTATTCTGAAGGCCTCGTCTCGTAACTTCCTGTATTGTTCATGCTTCCTGTCAGCAGCTTTACGGCAACTTCAGGTTACAACCCTCGCTGTGGGTCCTTCACTCGTCACTGCTGCCGCCGCCGTTGAGCAGGATTTATCGGGACATCCAGCCATGCAGCAACTTTTCTAGTCGATAAAATGACTTCACCGTCGAGGATTTAGCGAGTTTAAGTTGTTGAATACTTTGACCCTCCCCCCCCCTCTTAAAGCGCGCTCAACCGTTGTACCTGTCAATCATGAGGAGCAGGAGCAACTCCGGCGTTAAGTTGGACAACTATGCCCGGATGGTGCAGCAGACTATCCTGAGGCACCAAGTGAGTGTTTCACGTGTTCAACGTTCAATATTAAGAGTCACATCAAAGTAGTCTGGTGGGTGAGAACTCACTCTGATGTGTTGATGCAGGAGGTGAAGTCAGTGCACGTTACGCAATGCATCGGGTCTCTCGCTCACACACACACACACACACACACACACACACACACACACACACACACACACACACACACACACACACACACACACACACACACATTGTATGCTCTATCTATTGCACTTTACATTTTTAGGCTGGGCTTTAAATTTAGCTTTATTTATATATATATTTATGTTTTTTATTGTTTGTTACCTTTGTAGTCTGGACTTTAAAATTCAGCTTTATTTATTTAATTTTAATATTTATTGTATGTTACTTTTAATTTAGTCTGGCTTTTGTTTGAGATGTATTTATTATTGTACTTGTATTGTACTTCAGTATTTCGTCCTGCAGCTTTAAATTGAGCTTTCTTTATTTATTTTTATTTATTGTTTGTTGCCCTTTTATTCTGGCTTTTAATCGAGCTTCGTTTATTGTGATTTACATCTGGCTTTTAAATTTAACTTTATTTATTTAACTTTAATAATATTTATTGTATGTTTCCTTTCATTTATTCTGGCTTTTAAATAAACTTAATTTATTGATTTTTCTTCTTATTTATTGTATCTCTTAAATCTGTCTTTTGGAGCTGTATTCATCACAAGTCTTTCCTCTGGTGTTTCCTCACTGTACATTGGGAATAGGGGGGACTGTTCATGGGACAGTCCCACAGACATTCTACATACTTTTAAAGTATAATGCACACGTACAGAACATAAACCATAACAAACCTGATCTAAACATAACTGTAATAGGTTATCTAATCATGTCACGATCATCCTCACCAAAGTAATCGTGACTATCATGATAAATATGCTTAAAATGACACTAAAACATGATGGATTCTGCAGCTTTTTCATATTCACGATCATCCAGATTCTGTAAATTAATTTAATTATTTATCCCAATCGAAATCCAACATCGTCCCATCCTTACACACATCCTTACACACATCCTTAAACTCCAAACTTGACTCTAAAATCTCTCAAATAGCCTTTTTGAGAAGTGATGACTGGTCTAAAAACACTCCACATAACACCTAAAACTTACTTTGGTCCTCACAAAGATAGAAGAACAACAGGACAACAAGCTGCAAAAACTAGATAGAATCTGAAGACTTAAGGAGAGAAAACATATTAAATGTATTATATTTAAATGGAATAGAGGCTGGTTTGGAGGGCGGGACTCTCACTACATCTTTCAAACATCTGTTATTTCTTTAGTTGTGTAGAAACTACGATAAACGTCTCCATAGAAGAAGAAGAGGACAAACCTTGTGTGAGGTCACCTTTTGAAACTGACCCAAAATGGCTTCCAGCCAGTGTTCAGCTCACCGGATCGCTGCACTAATGACCGTAATGTGCTCACTGGGAGCTGAGGCTGCACAGTAAATCTATCCGCCTGTTCCTCTCTGCTCAATATACATATGTACAGATCTATAAATATCTGTACATATGTATATGTTGTGGACTCTACGTTTGCTCCTCTAAACACATGAATCATCACTTTCCCATGAGGAAGAAGAAGGGGTCCAACATGTCGACTCTCTCGTTGTTTGTGCAACGTTTCTGTGACATTTCTCTCCGTCAGTGATGAAACCGGAGCTGATGGTGAAAGACTGCATCAGTTAGTTTCAGTAAAACCTAAAGATGGAGGAAAGAGCTGCAGCAGCAGCTACAGCAGGAAACACACATGTAGTACACAAAGAACGCATTCTATTCCAGTTCCTCATCAAACTGCATAGTTTCACATTTCCTCATCTGCATGTTCTTCTGTTATGAAAGAGTGTTGTCTGCCTCTACAGCAGGAAGCACCGGGGCTTA
>NC_136656.1:2574891-2607391 GCF_949748355.1 Melanostigma gelatinosum
GGTGCTGACAGGTGGAGGAGGAGTACCGGAACCCCCACTGTGTGGAGAGGGTCCCGCTGGGCAAATGTCCTCTGAAATGGGGACAGTCTCTGTACATCCTGGGGAACCTTCTGTCCGAGGTGAGCCGCAAAGAACCACATCCTCCCACCGATTACCACCGGCACATTCGTCGATCTTTATCTTGTTAATTCTGTAATTGTGGATTCTGTGACTTTTTAAGCTGTTTTCTCGTCATTTTTTAGGGATTTCTCGCCCCCGGAGAGATCGACCCTCTGAACCGACGTTTCTCCACCATCCCCAAGCCGGACGTGGTGGTACAGGGTGAGTTCACGGGACACCCGACCAGGTTCGGGTCCCGGGTCAGCGTCCGAACCTTCTCTTTCCTCTCGTAGTGTCGGTTCTTGCAGAGACGGAGGAGATTAAAGAGCTGCTGCTGAAGAACGGCATCGATGTGGAGACCGTCGCCGACATCCACCCGATCCACGTGCAGCCCTCCAGAGTGCTCAGCCACATCTACGCCAGACTCGGTACAACCTCACCGGAGGCGTGTCCGTCTTCCTCTCTCTGCGTGAACCCGGCTGCATTCACTCGCTGTGTTTTCCTGTTGCAGGCCGTAACCCGAGGCTGGGCCTGACGGGACGGCCCTACAGGAGAATCGGAGTGCTGGGAACCTCCAAGTTCTACACCATCAGAAACACCATCTTCTCATTCACCCCTCAGGTCAGTGAGGAAACCATCATTCAGCCGCTGAAACCACGGCCGCTAGTAATCAGAACCTCCTCCAGCTCTGCTCACACGTTCGCCATCACAAAGAGAACAAATACTGAAGCTTCACGAGTCATGAAGCGTCACCCAGGTACAGCATTGTTTAACCCCCCCATGCCTCTCCCCTAACATCCTCCAGTTCATCGACCATCAGCAGTTCTACTTGGCGCTGGACAACAAAATGATCATAGAGATGTTGAGGACGGAGATCGCCTACCTCGCCTCCAGATGGAGGATGACCGGGAGACCCACCGTCACTTTCCCCGTCTCTCAGACGATGCTGAGTCAGCACACACACACTCTCACACACTCTCACACACACTTTGCATGTCCACTAAGAGGAGGACAGAGTAGCCTGCTTTATTTAGAATGGGAACTCTTGATTATATGAACAGTACAACGGTTTAGTCGGTGCTCTGCAGCGTGAAAGTGTTCCTCGTGTTGTGCTTTCAGCTGAAGACCACACAGACCTGGACCCGGCCGTGTTGGCCACCCTGAGGAAGCTGCAGGACGGATATTATGGAGGAGCACGGTGAGCTTTACTGAGAGTTCAGTGGTTTTAATAACAGGAAGAGGACATCAACACACCCAATCTACACGGTCAATGTAAGGCTTTTAGATTAAATGGGAGAGTTTGAAGGCCCAGAAATATGCAATTCCATCTAAATTTTCCGATTAATTCCTGTTTATCCAGAAGTGAGTAAAAATACGCTTTAATTTCACAGTATTCAAGTTTTTGTCTCGTAAATTTACGACTTTTTACACGTTTTTTATTACCTCCTCCCAAAAAGCTCAGATTTTCAGGCTTTCATTGTTTCTTTGGGGGTTTGTTGTTTTTGTGTTTCCTCTGCAGGATCCAGACGGGGAAGCTGTCGGAGTTCTTGACCACTTCCTGTTTCGCTAACCTGAGCTTCCTGGACGGTAAGGGTTCTGGCAGCATGAGCCGCCGCGACGAAGAGTATGATGAGGGTGACGGCGATGGATACGTGCATGAGTTACGTTATGATGATGGTAAGAAAAACAACAGATGGATGGATGGGGAGGAACGTGACGCCAGCGATGGAGAATGAGTCTTTATTCGACCTGCTGTTTGTTTTCCATCGTTGGTTTGACTCTTCCTCGTCTATGTACTCCTAAAAGTACAGACAGCAGAGTAGTACGTACTGGCAACACCATGATTAACCCACAAATACACTCAAAGTTAACATCGTCTTTGAGACTGATCTCACTCAGCTGACCTCTTATTTTGAAAATCCCCAAAAACAATGCATCTTTAAATACTTACTACCTGGAACATGACGTTAAATAAAGTACCCGGCAGTCATTAGTCTCCAGTTCCTTCATCACTGACTGTCCCCATCCTCTCTGCTGTGACGCTGCTCTGCTTCCGAAACGTTTCTCAACCTTTGACCTCGTTGGTTAGAAATAAACTCCGTCTACAGGCGTCTGCTTTGCTCATCTGGACTTTGAAAACTTTACATGAAAACTTTAACGCTGATCTTAAGAGTTCAGATTCCAATGTTCTGTGTCAATGAGAACAGGAACAGTTCTGCGTGTTTCTGCACGTCTGGCATCATTTAACACGCATGTGTTCGTCTGTCTTGTCTCACAGCTGCTGTGTGTCAGTGAATGCAACGCCTTCTGCAGATGATGCTCGTGTAACATCTTGCAGGCGTTTTGATTGTGAACGATCAATCTGAGTGTGTTGCCACGGAGATAATGTTTTTTAATTATCCGCTGCTGCTGCCGCTGCACCCCGAAGCACTAAAAACGTTCACTTAAAACTGCAGCACGTCTTTCTAACAGTTTTAACTGTAAGGTTTTAACGGGCTTGTATGTATGTCAGTATGTGTGGCTGAATACCAGGAAGTATGCATGAAGAAATCGGTTTTTGGGGGATTTGGGTGAAGAAACCTTTTAAAACATGTATGTTACTTGTTATGAAAGTAGAACTCGGAGAGCGCAGAACTCCGCTACGGCTGTTTCCATTAATTCATATTCATTTTATTTTATTGTTTTATTTTATTTGTATTTTTATACATTTTTATTAATATTTTAATTTTATAATATTTTTCTTTTTTTTACGTTTTCATTTTATTATATTTCTTATTATTTATATAAGTGTGATGAGAATCAGGCCAGTAGTTAATAATAACAGCATCACTTATAATAACTTTAGATATTTAAATTGTATCAATAACTCGTGTGGTTTATTTTAAATGCTGTGGACACTAAATTAAGGTGAGTTGAATCTATTTTAAACTCGATGAAGTTTTCTCACTGACTGGTTGTTTCTCTATTTATCTCCATCTTCCCTTCTTTCATCCCCCCCCATCATCTCTCCTTTGTCCTCCTCTCCAGAGGCTGACGACCTCGCTCAGTACCTGGACCACCTGTTGGCCCACGCTGCCCCCAAGAAGCCCAAACAGCAGGCGGGCGGTCTGGGCCGGTTCAAGACTCTGGCCACCAAAACCAAGGAGATGGTGACTCTGATGAACAAGGCGCAGCACCTCGACGTGCACAGTGAGCGGATCCGCCATCACGACGACACCGAGTATCCACGCGGCGCTTTAGCTTCACTCTGCTTCCTTTTGTCCAGACGTCAACATGTACCTGCCCAACAAGCTGTTCCGCTCCCCTCAGCCCTCCCTCAACCTGAACCTCCCAGACTCCTCAGCACCGCAGGACGCTCGGGTGTGTTTTCGTCTCCTTTTGTTTCACGTTATTCTCCACCGCCGCCGCTTTAACTCTCCTCCCGCTGTCCTCCAGGCTCCGGAGATGACGTTCACGGCGGAGAGCGGCGTCCCCAGAGAGGCCGGCGGCGGCGTCGACTACGAGGCTTTGGTCCAGCTGCTGAAGGACACGCAGAGCCTGCAGGACCAGGCTGACATCCTCTACATCCTCTTCAAAGACAAGTGAGGCGCACCGCTTCCTCCATAAATACAATGGAACTCAGTCAGTATGGCCTTGTTGTTGTCAATCTCGACGACGTGTTTGTGTTTCACCATATCTCAAGATACCATTCCGTCACGATGCGCCTCCATTACAGGCGATGTTGGCTGATCTCTGCGTCTGTTCTTCTCTCAGAGGCATGGACTGGGACACTCGCCTGCACGGCAAAGGCTCCACGGTGAGATCTCTGCTGTCTGACCTGTACGAGAAGGCCGGCGAGCTCAAACACTGGAGCCTCATCAGGATGATCTCCGGCATGCTGAAGAAGAAGGTGGAGGAGCTCGACTCGGTACGGCACACACACACACACACACACACACACAGCTTTAAATAGGACCGGGTGACATTCGTACAGTTCACACGCTCTTCATGTTTTTAAATCCAAAGGATGTGGACACTTTAAATTCCTAAACATCTCTTCCGTCTCTCTCCTGATTGGTTGCGTTCCGCCCGTAGGCCTGCTCTGATTTGCTGGCTCATCAGAAGCACCTGACGGTGGGTCTGCCCCCCGAGCCCCGGGAGAAAACCATCAGCGCCCCCATCCCTCCAGACCAGCTGGCGGCTCTCATCGACGAGGCCAGCGACAACAACATCAGCGTGGCCATACTCACTCAGGTGAGTCTCCTCCTCCGCCATCACATGGGGGGGGGTTGGTCCTCCTGTCTCCCTCTCTAACCCCTCCCCCCCTCCCTCCCTCCCTCCTGCAGGAGATCATGGTGTACCTGGCTATGAGCATCAGGACTCAGCCCAGCCTGTTCAGCGAGATGTTCAGGCTCCGGATTGGTCTCATCATCCAGGTCATGGCCACCGAGCTGGCCCAGTCGCTCAACTGCTCAGGTGAGAGAAGACGGAGAGGAAGAAGGTGATGTTGGGTCCGTCAAACGTCAGCCAATTCCCAAAATCCCTGTTTTTAAACTCTTGTCTACGGTCCAGAACCCCAAAAATATGAAGTTTACCGCCAGCAGAGTATGAAAACACACATTTAAGAAGCTGGAACCGTGATCTCTTTTTTAGTTTTTGCCATTTTTCTGTGTGCGCGTGTGCGTGTGCGTGTGTGTGTGGGCGTGTGTGCGTGTGGGCGTGTGTGTGTGTGCATGTGCGTGTGCGTGTGTGTGTGTGGGCGTGTGTGTGTGTGTGTGTAGGAGAGGAGGCTACAGAGAGTCTGATGAGTCTCTGTCCCTCCGAGCTGAAGAATCTCCTCCATCACATCCTCAGCGGGAAAGAGTTTGGCGTGCAGCGCAGCGGTCAGTCCGCCGATCATCAGACCCCTTCATCGCACACACAGCCAATCGGATGCTTTTGTTGCCGTTACTGTAAGCCCCCCCCCCCCCCCCCCCCCTTTCCTCTGTCTCCACAGTCAGAGAGCTGGATGCCGGCGTCGGTCCTGCCATCTCCATCCATCACCTGGGGAACGTGGGCGCCACCAAGAGCGAGAGAGCCGGCATCAGCAAACTGAAGAGCGACATGAAGATGGTACAAACACTCACCGGAGGAAGTGGAAGCTGACGGTTAAACGCAGTATCGTTCTGTTCACAACACACATTCTACACATTAGTGTCGTGGTGTTACCTCATGTGTTGTAGGAGGCTTTTTGACTTGTATGTGTGCTGATCTCCAAAGTGCTGACGGCATCAAACGTGTGCTGACGGTGAAGGAAGATCGAGGATCTTATTTTGAAGATATTGTGGATTTTTTTGGGGGACAAACGGACTTTTGTCTTTTCACAGCTGGAACACAGGTTGTCTGTGACGGATCCCAGTAAGGTGATGATGATGAGGATGAGGTGGTAATTCACCTGGTTGATGCTGATGAGGGGGAATAATTGTGGAGCTGCATCGGAGGAGAATTGTGGAAATAATTCAGAATAACTGATAATTTGAGACGGTTTCGATGGCAAAAAAACATCACGAGGTGGAAATGAATGAACAGTTGAGATTGGGCTTTGGCTTTTAATAAATCACTGGAGCAGCTTCGTGGCTGTGGTTTATTTACAGCTTGGTTTCTGTGTTGCAGGCGGAGCACAGGTTGTCCTTGACGGATCCATTTAAGGTGATGAAGGAATATGAACTCTCGCAGTAGAACGTCTATTTCCTCTTCTTCTTTTTACTGTAAAGACATCGTTATTAACAGATTATGTTAAATGAAGTAGAATACTGAACTATGCTGGTAATTCACCTTCACCAATGAGATCTTTCCTCCATCGCTGGTCTGTCGGTGACTAATGAAATGTGTCCCAGAGCTTTCTACTGCGTCACACTGCCTTCTTCATCAGGAGGAGGAGGAGGATGCTCCAACTCTGATGGACGTCTGGTCCAAAACAATCCTTCAAGTCAAGTGCTGTTTCTCAATTTAGAGACTTCTGTTACTTCCTGGTGTAGGGAGTGAATTTTGACAAGAGTTGTCTGAAAGCAAACACGGCTTCTTCTTCTTCTTCTGCGTCTTATTTTGCTTCATCTTCTTCTTCTGCGTCTTCTTTTGCTTCATCTTCTTCTTCTGCGTCTTCTTTTGCTTCATCTTCTTCTTCTGCGTCTTCTTTTGCTTCATCTTCTTCTGCGATTTCTTCCGCTTCTTCTTCTTCTGCGTCTTTTTCTTCTGCTGCTTCTCCTGTTTCTTCTCCTGCTTCTTCTCCTGCTTCTTCTTCTTCATCTTCTTCTTTTGTGTTTCACAAATTGAGACACAACAACGGTTCACTTACTCATCTTTTTCCAGAGCGTTCAACTTTTGCTGAGCCTGTTCTGTCAGCTGCATTCAAACGATGAAGTGTGGATCTCGATGAGAAGCCGTTAGATTGAACACGTACGGAGCAAATCATCTCCGTCTGCTGATGAAGACCACTTAAAGAAATCAAAGGAGTCGATCGTTCGTCTGTTTCCGAGGTCGGGAGTGAACCGACGAGCTCAAAGCGACTTGTTATGTCTTTTGCGTTAAACCAGGAGTCCAGGTTGTCTTTGACAGATCCGGTGATGATGATGATGATGATGATGGTGATGAAAGGAGATCATTGCGGATGGGGGGGAGGATTAAGACAAATAGTCCCATTTCGTTGTGTTTGCTCTGTTGCAGATGGACCGCAGGGTGTCTTTGACTGACTCAGTGAAGGTGATGATGAAGTTCATGAATAAGAGAATCTGTAAGAAGCGTTGCAGAAGCGAATTTTGGAAAATTTAATTCAAAGTAATAACAATTAATTTGTACGTGTATGTCCGGTTGTCTTTGATCAATGATGACCAAAAGGGTTGATGGTGATGGTGATGGTGATGATGATGATTGTGCCGCTAGTTGAAAATGTTTGGACTTGTTGAATCGGTAACTGTCCCTGAAATAACGGATCCTTAACTGCGATACTTAAGAGTAATTCGTGTATTTGTACATACTTGCAGATAATGTCCGAGGAGCCGTACTGTACTTTGTTTTGCGGTGTGAACAGGTTTGTATGGAGGTTTTAATGCAGAGTGGATCTTATGTTTCAGCTCGACCAGTCACTGACCTCCACTCGCAAGGTGACGGTGATACCCAGATTTAAACGTTGTGTTTCTGGGTGTTAATTAATCCGAAGTAATTAACGTGAACGTCGACGTACGAGCCTCTAACGCTGTGTGGCGGCTGACTTTCAGTGGAGCGGGGCTGCAACTTTAATATCTGTTGTTGATGATGATTCATTGTTAATAGAGCTGCAACTGTTGGTTGTTTTCATTACCTGCTGTTTCTTTTAATCTTCATTAATTGAAAATGTCACCGGGATTGATTCCAAAATACATTAATATTATTATTACATGTTAAATTGCTGTTACATATTGATGAGATTTGGTTTGTTTTCTAACCTCATTGCTGTTATTCCCCATCCTGATATCCATGCATGCAGTGACTCTAATGTAAGAAGCCAGACTCCTCTGGCTCTGCGGTTGTCTTGTTTTTTATCCGCCGGCTTCCTGTTTATTCATTTTGTGCATCTTTTTTCTGTTTCTCTCCTTCTTTTTTTGCTCTTTTTCTGCCTCGCAGGGCGTTAGATCGCAGTCGCTGGACATCGAAACCTTTGAATCCGGGGTAAAGATTTGCTTATTCAATTTGAGTTGTGTAAGGCAAGGCAAGTTTAATTGTATAGCACATTTCAACAACAAGGTAATTCAAAGTGCTTCACATGAAACCATTAAAAAAGGAGGCAGATTGATTGCATGCCGGTGGATTGGAGCTCAGCAGCTACCGACACTGGAGGGTTTGTTAGCCTGTCGACGGTAGCAAATAAGGCGCGTGTGTTGTTCTTGTTTTTGGTTATGATGTCAGAGAAGAATGACTGCCTTGCATTTCTAAGTTCCAAATTATAATTGCGAAGTCTCTCTTTATAGATGTCACAGTGAACCTGGAGATTAGTTTTTCGCCACCTGCGCTCAGCTTTCCGACACTCTCGTTTCTCTATTCTGACCAGCGTAGCATTTCTCCAAGGAGATCTTTGCTTACCCGAGACACGTTAGGCCGTGTAGGCTAAATCTGCTGCAGTTCAATACAAACCAATAACTTCATCATTGAGGTCAGATATGGAGTCTGCTTGTTTCATGTGAAAGAGGAAGAGGGCACTGTTCTTCCACAAAAACAAACTTTTTGATCTTTTTCTTGTTTTTTCACCAATGTAGAGGTACAGGCTGCAGTCCATAGAATCTGTGGACATTCCGGAGTACTTGCCGGTCGCAAAGGACACCAGACAGGGCCAATGGCTGCGCAGGAGGCGCCTGGACGGAGCGTTGAACCGGGTCCCTGTTGGCTTCTACCAGAAAGTCTGGAGGATCCTGCAAAAGGTTCACACTGAACTGCGTTTACATAATGAGTCTGTGCGTCAGTAGAGCATGTACAAAGGTCTAGAAAAGTCATGAAATTGCCAAATAGTAGTCATTTTAGCATTTATGTTGAAACAAAAACAACAGAAAAGACATTAAAGAGAACAATGTACTGCTGTGAATGGTGGCAGCAGCAAACCATATTTTAGACAACAAATAAAACTGTTTTATTTCAGTGTTTTTACAAAAGAGACACATTTGTGTTGTTCTTAAACCTAAACTGGTTTTGTTGCGTGAACCTAACTTTCATTTTGTTGCCTAAAACTAACTATACATAGTTATTTTGACCCCAACCGTGATGTTTTTTGCTTCAACCCAACTTCTGTGGTTTTGTTGCCTCAACCTAACTTCGGTGGTTTTGTTGCCTCAACCTAACTTCGGTGGTTTTGTTGCCTCAACCTAACTTCGGTGGTTTTGTTGCCTCAACCTAACTTCGGTGGTTTTGTTGCCTCAACCTAACTTCGGTGGTTTTGTTGCCTCAACCCAACTTCGGTGGTTTTGTTGCCTCAACCTAATTTTTGATTTGGAGCGTCCCAAAAATAATTTGTGCCGAGCAACATGCAAAAAAATAGACAGTTTGTACATAAAGTAATGACCACATTGTTTTCCAGTGCCACGGTTTGTCCATAGAAGGGTTCGTCCTTCCTTCATCAACCACCAGAGAGGTAAGAGATCCACTTGATTATTGTCCAATGTCAGTATTTTGATGTCTTCATTTTTGGGTAGTCGTAAACGAGTAGTTCACAGTCAAAGCAGATCAGTTTACAAAAGTTGAATGTGTAGATACACAAATTTAAATCAGTACTGACACAGTGTGTGTTCAGCCAAATGAAAGATCTCCGACATCGCCTCGTCTTTATCCGTCTGAATTCCCCGCTCCAGATGACACCGAGAGAGATCAAATTCTCCGTCCACGTGGAGACGGTCCTGAGCCGCGTCCCTCAGCCCGAGTACCGGCAGCTGCTGGTGGAGGCCATCCTGGTGCTCACCATGCTGGCCGACGTGGACATCCCGAGCATCGGCTCCATCATCCACGTGGAAAAGATCGTCCATCTGGCCAACGACATGTTCCACAAGGATCAGGTGAGCAGGACGTCCAAAGACGCGAAGCCAAGGGTTTGTAGTTTAGTGATGAAGTGAGTAAGGTGGGATTTCCTCCTCCAGAGGGACCTGGGAGCAGAGGAGCACGTCCTGGAGCGGGACCCGTCCACGGGAGTGTGCAGGCTGCTGTACGACAGCGCCCCCAGTGGCCGCTTCGGGAGCATGACCTACCTGACCAAGGCCGTGGCGGTGTACGTGCAGGACTTCCTGCCCAGCGGGTCGTGCGCGGTGCAGTGAGACGACGACCCCGTGACCCCAGAGCGAGGCGTGAAACCACTCGCTAGTAAACATGAAGTTAAAATAGCCGCTGCAGCATTAATGCACTTCTGGTTCTCTAGTTCTCTGGTTCTCATTGCCTCGCATAAAACATGTCACTTTACCTCCAGTCCTACACGCTGTACGATGTATGAAATAATAATCTATTGACTATTTATTTTACAGCTCTAAAATTATAATCAAAGGAAGCTAAAAAAGAGGTGTTAAAGAGGACGCAGGTCTATTTGGGAGATTTCTTGAATCCCTTAACTGTGTGTGTGTGTGTGTGTGTGTGTGTGTGTGTGTGTGTGTGTGTGTGTGTGTGTGTGTGTGTGTGTGTGTGTGTGTGTGTGTGTGTGTGCGCGTGCGTGCGTGCGCGTTGTGTGAGAGAAACTAAATTTGTTGATATATTAAAACCAACTTATTTTTTCACGCATAAAGAACTTCTATTGTAGAAATGAAAGCGTTTTCAGCTTAAAGTTATTTTTGAGGTAAAATAAGGGAAATGCCTAAATTTACTGCTTTCATCGGCTAAACTGCAACTTTTGAGTTATTTTTTTTGTTTAATTGCAGTAAAACTTAAAGCCATTTACTCATATGTTACACTTTATTGGCCTTTAACTGTTTAATGCACAAAGGTTTCACTGTGAGAAACATAACGGCCGTTTGCTTAAATGTACAATAACCGGACTGATCAATCATTGTGAGACTCCCTGTGAACTACAAACCATCATGGCTGAACGCGTGAGTCACGTCTCTACGTAGCAATAAACTGAAGAGAAAGGAAGCGTTCATTTCTCTGTCACTAGATACCAGAATCCACTGAACAGCTGTTGGATGTTTTTCTTGTTTTTGAGATTCATTCTGTAATAAAACTGAGAGAGCAAGTCGTTTCTGAGCAGTTCTTTCATCAAGTCATAATGTACAATATGTGGTTGGTTTTTAAATATATATATTTTAACCACATAAAGTTATTTGGTCATCGGACGTCGGGACCTTAAATTATCAGCTCGGCTAAAAACACGTTAACGTGAAACCGCTTTGTTCAGTGTTTTTATCGGTTTGGATCACAGAGTCCGTTAGTTCTGGAGAAGAGGAGAACTGTGGGTAACCCGGTAAAAACCTCCTGAACGATGAACACCGAAGGAATCGTAACCGGGAGAAACTGACATGTTGTGCATTTAAGGTTCACCTACTTACTCGCTTTTTCCGGAGCTTTCAGCTGTATCGCTCGCTCTCTTCTGCTCCGTTTTCCAGAGCTTTCAGTCACATCTGTGTGAAAGCCGACATGTTTTGTTTGCAGATGTGTTGCGGCCTCCAGCAGGTGGCGCTACATGTGCACAGATCTAGCTCTCACTCTCACGTCATGATGACTTCATGGTCAGGGCCATCCTCAAAACCTTATCTGCTGTACGAAGAGATATTACAACCTCAGCACAGTCAGTGACGATAACCTTTGACCCGAGTATTTCTGCTTTTATTTATAGCAAAATGTGGAGCAGTGACTGTCAATGAAGGGACAACGTGCACGAACAGTGTTTTGTACATCAAGCATTCAGAAGGTGGAGAAATGAAATGCCACTTTACACAAGCAACAACAGAAAGAACGCACGATGTCAAGGCTACAGAGATTCAGGGCAACTTTCCAAAACATCTTTTTATTAATATGTATCAGATATCGTCACACTTTTCTTCAGCCTGTCAAAAACGATGAGAGGAAAAGAGAAATATCTGCAAAATTAAAAAATGTATTAACTCTGTAACACTAGATGTTCGTGCTGTGGGACTAATAAAGGTTCATGAAGTGTCTTCTGGAGATGACGAAGTAAAAATAACCAGACAGCTTAAAACAACAGAGGGCGGCTGGGTGTTTATTATCTTGTGAAAAAACTTTTCAACTTGAGTCTCCAAAGCAAAGTTGAAAACAAGGCAAGGCAAGGCAAGTTTATTTGTACAGCACATTTCAACAACAAGGTAATTCAAAGTGCTTCACATAAAACCATTAAAAGCATCAAAACATAAGGCAAAAGAAAAGGAGATTTAAAAACAATTAAAGAAACAGTGTAAGAAATAAAGAAATAAACAGAAAGAATGTTACAGCTAAAGCCCAAAACTGAGTGTTGATGCTCTATTGTTGCCTTTTACACACATTTTCTTCGTAAAACTTTGTTTTTCGTCCGACTGTGACGTACACGTTTGAATATCTGGGCGTGTCCGATCTGTCATTTTATCGCCCTACATGTTGTGTTGACAGTTAAAACAGTCACATTTAACAATATCTTTTAGAGAAGATAAAACATTCAAAGCCCCTATTTTGCATAAATAAAAGAACTGCAGCGTCTTTAGTGATTCAGTCTCATTTCTACAAACACGTTTTCATCTTTGTGATAAATGTGTTCTTCATACAATGCATGACAACTACAAATGCATTGTTTGTTTACTTAAATGATCAAAAATCAAAAATCAAATCTCCAAGGGTGTGTGGTGGTGTGGACAGACACAGACATTTAAAATCAATGTTAAAAACTCAGTCAGAAAAAGTGAAATAAATGTTAAACTGTTAAATAATGTTGAACTTTTTGACGTGGTGTTCAGAGTTCAAAGTTTGCTGTTAAACAGACACCAAAATACATGACCTGGGGGTAAAAAAGCTACCAGACGGGAATAAACACAGACAAAGGCCTGGAGGTATTGACTTGTAACACTCATCACACAGGCACACATAAACCGGTCCAAAATAATTCAAATGTGGAACATGATGACCCAGTTTACACCAGTCAGCATTGAGTCACTCAGTCTCCATTAAGCTTGCAAACTGAATTTTGTCATCAGTAAGTGAAAGCAGATGTGTTTGAAGTGCCTTAGACTTTGGTCCAGACTCAATATTTCAACAAAAAAAATGTAATTAAGTTCGGCTGAAACATTGAGGACTTTGATGATCATTACTCAATTTAACACTGGCAAGAAAATTAGTGATGCAAACTATTTTTTTTATCTACGGTTACCCTTTTTATGAATATGTTTGTGAGTATTACAATATTAACATTGCATAGGTGCCTTCAGTGTGTTAGTTTCCTTTGTCGCTTGTGGTGAATATAAAACTTTGCGGATGCTAATCGCCAACGAACGTTAACCGTTAGCTGCTGCAGGCGCTAATTCTGAGCTTGCTAACGTTAACATTCAGACACGGAGGAAGTAACGTATCATTTAGCTGTTCATTTATGTGTTTTTTAAATTCAAACAACTTAAATGGTAATGTTGATGACAACTCTTTTTCATTTCTACAGCATATTTGTTGCCGTGGTTGTGTTGTTAGCCCCCCGTCACCGAGGACAAAGAGGAAAATAGTTGTCATGGACTGATAAGATTGACCTCGGCAGCAGCTGGAAGAATGTCTCTGGATGTTTCCTAGTTTATTAAACTGAATTTGTTTATGAGAGACAATGATTGAGATAATACGTTACAGTGATCAGGAAATGTTCCTCGGTCCAAACTAATAGTGTGCTGCAGGAGTGAGTTCTACACATCGACTGTATATAAGAACTGTAGGAAGTGGACGTGGTCATCGTGACGTCACCCGCTGGTTTGTGGACTGCCGTTTTGAAGCCTCGAGTTTGGCGATTTCGCCATCGCCATCTTGGATTACGGTCGGCGCCATGTTGTTTTTGTCTCGGGTAGCAGAATCAAACTGTCAATCAGTGTAGCCCCGCCCTAAAGCATCCCCTGCTTTATGGTCTGTGTGACTCTAAATGGACCATAATGTACTAAATGAACATCATGCTGTATTGAAGAAGACTTGAAACTAGAGATTGAGACATAAACTCATGTTTACAATGTTTACTGAGGGAATAAATCAAGAGAGAAGTAGAGTCATTTTCTATAGACTTCTATACAACCAGAGGAGTCGCCCCCTGGTGGACATTAGAGAGAATGCAGCTTTAACACTTGAAGCTTTGGAATCACTCTGCAGAACCGGAGGTTTAAACGCCGTGAAACTTTCTTAATTTAATGGAAGTTTGTGTTGATGGTTGAAAACCAATGGAATATCATTTCTGTAAATCAGAGGTTGTTTTAGTCGGGTGGAGTTTCCTTTCTCACGTTTGAATGTGTCGTAGCAGGAAAAGCAACAGGTGTGATTAATCATATGATTGATTCGGTAAACTAAACTCACCGGTCGGGCTCAGAGGGACTAACATTTCACCAAATATAGCCATCACCATATACGTCTAACGTAGACTTTCACACAGTGACATGTTGAGTAAAGCTTGAGTAAAGAGCACAGCGTGCGAGGCGAGAGGTGCCAATGACTCCGGCCCAGACACAGTTTGATGGACAGCGATGTGGAGGAAGCTGCCAAGGTAAACACGGGGTCACCGGAGCTTTTCACAATATCACACGAAGGAACGGTAAACACATATTTTGAAGCAGCACTGACATGACACCGGGGCGACGGTGTTGTTTTTATGTGATAACCCTGACATGCGGTTTCAGTCTCGCGTTAGCGCACACAAATAATGTGATTAAAT
Source organism: Melanostigma gelatinosum (assembly GCF_949748355.1). Classification (NCBI taxonomy): domain Eukaryota; kingdom Metazoa; phylum Chordata; class Actinopteri; order Perciformes; family Zoarcidae; genus Melanostigma; species Melanostigma gelatinosum. The sequence continues at coordinate 2,589,320 of NC_136656.1, forward strand.
AGAGTTTTACTTTGAAGTCACTTTCAGAGTAGTGCCGGTGTTTGTGAAGCCAAGCAGCGTTCAGGAACGTTCCGTCGTTCACGCAGCTCGTGAGCATCCAGGACGGAGCCGCTGAGCATATTTACATTTTACGAGTCTTGTTTTCATGTGGTTTCTGTTTTGCAACTCCTGTATTTCCAGAAACCAGGTTGATGTGGCGTTAAAAGTCGTTGCGTGTCAAATTGAGTCATAAAAACACGCGACATTATTCCATGAAATCGTTTCATCACTCATGCAACATCCTGCGGTGAGGTCATACTGATAAAAGAGCAGAGGAACGTTCGAAAGTCAAGAAATAAATTCAGTTCATTTTGCACTCCGAGTTCCAAAATGTTAGTTTTTGTCTGAATATTTTCTCTCAGTATTTCTCTCTTCTGTAATATTCTTCCTCGCTGCAGGGGAACAGCTGGAGAATGGTGGTAACTTGTGATTCATAGTTTCACTGCATGCTGTAACATCATAACAGCAACAATACATGTGTATTAATCAGCAGCTCAAAATACTCTCAAAGAAATGCAATATTTGTACCTGTATGAGTAATGTGTGCAAGAAGACTACAATGCCCAGCTGTATTACTGAGCCTGAACTGTACATGTGACCAGTTCTGCGCTTTAACATACATTCCTCTAAATTAGGAACAAATGCGTTTTTCCCAATGCTTTTATTCCACTCTTCCTCCAGCCTTCTACATGCAAGTAATCCAGTATTTACAGTACACAGTACACAGTACACAGTACAAAGATAATTCAGGTTTCAAAAGTGCAATCCTACTCAAACATTTCTCAACGCTGAGTGTACAAAATATCAGCGACCACGTGCTCCGTGCGTGAAGTCAACTGTGCTGCGAAACACACGATCGCTGATCGATGTGAGGAGATGGATGTGCAAAAAAAAAAAAGAAAAAGTCTGTGCAGCTGTTTGGTAAATTGGCTCGTGGTTACAGATTTAACAGATCTTAAAGTTCCCGCTGGAGAAAGCTGAAATAAATCCAGTCGGTGATTGATTGTTCTAAAAGAAAACCATTCAAATATCACAAAACATAAAATGAAAATGGGTTCAGTTTTAAACAGAGGATACAATAAATAAAATATGAGAATCACTGCATTACACCAAATGAGTACACATTCATAACATATATTATGAATAATGTTGCCATAAACTAACTTTGACAAGATCTTGGGTTGAACGTAAAGTGTCGCTATAAAGAATGAAGTCATTTAAACGGTGACGGTCGCAAACTAACCCGAATGATTTGTCTTCGGGGAAAGAAGGCGATGTTTATGTAAGATGAGACACATTATCAGTGGTGGTGATTAGACGCACAGTCAAGTCATAACAAAACGTGGGCAAAATGTCCAGGTTGTCTTCCCCTTGACATCCATCATTATCGGTTCCAGTTGTTTATAGTTGTTTACATAGCGAAGGCATTTTGGCACAAACAAGTATTTGTTTGCAGATGAGCACATGATGGAAAACATCGAGTTTAAAATGAGTCCCCTTCAACCGTCCTCCTCTCATCTTAATGTGAGTGATCCGTCACATCTTTTACCTTTTTGAAACCCATCAAGTGGAGCACATCAACATATGTTCGATATTATCAGCAACGTATTGGCACACATGAATATTTTGTTTTAAAAACGATTACAAACTCGCAGTTGATGAGCTCCTTGTCATAAGGTCTATGGCCATGTGTCACAACACGCTGGTTGTTTCCCACTCGGAGGTCTAGTAGTTGACCGGCCCTGAGGTGGAGCGGTGGCTGGTGGAGCAGTGTCCCGCCCTGAAGAGAGGGGAACCAAGAAACAGCTGTGAGACCAATCAACGCACGACAATACACAACAAATTGGACATTGATATGCAGCTGAGATCTTACAGATGATGGATCATATAAAGACATGTATTTACACTATATTGCAACCTGAATTAGCTACTTTTTACATGTACTTTATCTTCTTACTGTTATTTTGACCTCCACTTGAGTACAATTCCCTCAAACTGTCACTTCAGGGAGTGTGTACTTTGAACTGTACCTGCAGAGTCCCGTGGAGCATTCGTAGTTGTTCTGGCAGTAAGCTCCAAACGGTTTACTGTTCATGGTCCTCCACAGCGGGGTCATCCGAGCGATCCTCCTCAGCGCCGGGGCCTTAGATTCTGCCTTCTGGTCGGCGCTGGACCGGACCTGAGGCTCCAGCGGACCTGCGCACACCTATCGAACGCAGACAGATGCACGCGGGAATGTTCGTTAGAGAGGAACAAAACGAGGCGCAAAGAACTCCACCAAAGAAAACAATCCATTCATCAGCTTCAGCTCCGGAGCTTTCTACCACATCTAATGTTCTTCATCAGCTGGAGAGTGGACCCTGAGCTCAGATGTCTCTGCTGAGCTAAAGAGTGAATTGTAACACTCAAAATGAAAGCGCTTCATCGAACTGTAAATGTATTTGAATAGAACATTGATACCTTCATATTTAATAGCACAAGTGCAGTACTTTTCTTCAGTAGTTCTGTTTCTCACTGTTGTGTCCAGACTTTAAATGACCCTTTCTAGTCACTGTGGTACTGTCACCTGTATCAACCTGATGAACATTTGTTTTACAGTGTCGAGACAATGTTGTCTAATATTTACAACCTCAAAAAGAACTGGTTTGTTCCAACACAAGAGAACACAATTCACTTTGGATGTTCAGGACATGCGCTCACCTGCTGAGCCAGCATCAGCAGCACGATGCACAGCGCTGCTTTCCTTTGGGCGAGGAAACCTTTCTCCTGCATCTTTCCAGTGAAGACTGAGGCTCTTCGGTCAATCTCGAAGCAGCTCGGTTCCCTGATCTCCCAACGCTCTCTGGAGGACTCTTCTGGGCCTGCTGCTGGTCTGGAGGCTTTGCGTGGAGGTTTGAATGAGTTGCTGGAAGTTTCCCTGAAGTCAGCTGTGACACCGGCAGAGGAGGAGGCTGGGCTCGCCTTTATACAGACTGGCCCTGATCCCACAGGGAGAGGGAGGGAGAAGGAGTCACAGTCCACCCCTCTCTCTCCCTCCCTCTCTCCCTCTCGCTCTCTCTCTCTCTGTCTCTCAATCCCTCTTTATCTTTTCTGGGCAAAATGTGACTTGCTGAAAAAAACATAAATTTCCCAAAATGAGGCCATCCAACACATTCGTTATTTGTGGACGTTCCGTCTTCTTCTTCTTCTGCACGTACTGTACATGTGCAGATTATGTGAGTAAGGTGGACCGGACGCCACACATGTGATCGTAACATTCAATAAATGGCAACATGAAGACACACAGCTGGGTGAAAAAAAGGGTTGAAAGAGGCAAAGAGGTCACTGGGGGAGTGTGTCTGTGTGTGTGTGTGTGTGTGTGTGTGTGTGTGTCAATGTCACAGTGTGTGAATGAACTTCATCGGTGAGATAAGGCTTTATCAAGCAGCAGAGTCTGTCTCTGACCTGAACAGTCCCACTGCTACAACGTAGACGGGATGTGAAGAGGCAGCAGGTGTGGTTTCTATATATATATAATGTATGTTACGTGTAGCAATCCACAGATTACTTAAAGGTTCTCCACGGGGTATACGGAGCATTAATCAAGCCCACCCTCCGGTTGCCCCTCGGGGTGACACTGTTAGCTCTGACAGCACTGTTGCCGTTGTTCGCGCTGCTTGCACCGCGAACCGGCTCAGACAACTCTTCGCTGAGAGGCGCGTAGAGGCAATATATACGCTCTGAATTTAGCAACTTTGAAGTAATTCCTCTTCTTCGGCCTTATCTAGTTACTTCAGAGCAATGCATGTATGGGGACCAAGTCCAGTCCTGAGGCTAGGACTTGGTATCGGGGTCAGTGGAGAACCGCAGGCTTCTTGCAGTGGAAGCATGCAGTGCAATCTGTTTTCAGGGATTATCTAACTATAAAGCCAGGAACGGGGGAGGGTTCGGTCGACATTTGGTGCAATTTGGACAAGTGGCACTTTCAAAATGAACTCAAGACCTCTGCATGTGTGTCTGGTACAAAGACAGAATAGTACCGACAGTGTGGGTCTCATTGTGTTGGGTGAACCTTCAGTAGTGGCTGGATCTCATCGACCGGGGTTAGTAAGACAAAGGTGAAAGCGTCAAAGAAAATGATGGATGTCGTAACAAAAGATCTTAATCAAGGGCTTTTATTTTGAAAGGCATCTCAGGAAAAGCCCCGTGGGTCCAAAGGTCATGAAATGTGCATTCCTTTAAGAATTCAATTAAGTCTCTCAGATGGACCTGATGGAACATTCCTGTAAGCTTGAGGCCTCCCGGGGACCACGTGACTGACGGGAACCCAGAACATCTGCATCATATATCTCGTCACCAGCCATGACTCATCGTTACCCGACGGGCTCCGAAGCCGCCGGAGTCAGAACTGCATCGACAGAGAGGAGTGTGGCGCTGCGCTGACGCAGGACAGATGCAGAAGAGTTGAGCTCATGCAACTGGTTTAAATGCGTTATAGTGGCGTGCACACATCAGTCGCATCAATAAATAAAAGGGACGTTTCAAAGAGCGTTTAGCGCGTTATCAGAGGCAGGGTCCAGCCGTGCTCGGAAAAATGGATCGAAGGAAGGTTGCAGGTCAGACATGACCTCATCTGACCAGTTTCAAGTCCTCATGTGGCTTTGCAGGATGAGCTTCAGAGAAATGGGTTACCCAGAATGCCCTATTGTGATGTTCACAGTAGAACCCCGCCACCTGGTGGGCGGAACAGGATATACACAGTCAGGCAGCAAGGCCGCATGAACAGCTCGGAATAAAAGCCTGTTGCAGTGCATCCAGTCCTTGTTCGTCTGGGTCATCATGACAGAAACATTACAGCGATTATTAAGGACAGGCCTTGAATCAAAGCCAATAACTCTGATAGTGAATGTGGGGACAGTTCATCTCTGATCTCTTTCTTAAAAAGGTTTTATGGGAATCAGTCGCGTGCTTCTGTGAGCGTTTCATTTATTTCGGGACATTACAACATCTGTCGGAGGAGATGAGAACGACAAAGACACATCCGAAGATCTCTTGAGGGAACTAGTCAGGAAGGTCCCGTAAAACGGAGGGTCAGTCACTCTATGAACAAAATGTTCCCGTAACAGATCAGCGCCGCGGATCCTCGGGCAAAAAGAAAGAATAATAAAGACGCCTTTCTTATAAAATACACTTTCACTGCAAAGCCAGCCTTTTCTTCACTGTTAAGGAACCTCATTCTAACACACTGGGCCACGTTTTTGTTCATTTTTAAATCCTTAATTGCTGTTTTTAAAGATCACATCTTTGCATTTTTCTGCAGGTGACAAAGTAATCAGTGTGACACATCGACCAACAACCCTATAGAGATGTTATCAAGGTCCAAATGCAGCTCAGGGAAGTAAAGAACTTGTTTCCCATCAAATGCAATGCATGTTCACTGTGCAGTTTGAGGATATAGTTTGCTGAAATCAGGGAAGGAAGCGACGTCATACACCAGCTTACAAAAACCTCACCATGCACGTGAGACTGTAGCATGATGGGAAAGCTGCACCGTGGTGTAAGAGGGTTTGATTCCCGGGCTAGCATGTGGAGTTAGCATGGTTCTCTCCAGGTTCTGCGTGGTGTTTGCGTGGTTCTCTCCGGGTTCTGCGTGGTGTTTGCATGTGCATGTCTGTAAACATTGACTCTGTGATCCACTGAGCAAAGTGCATTTCACAGCTGCAATTCATCTGCTAAATAATGATTCACACTTTAACGTATACTGGCCGGAAGTCATTTGTATGTAAGATGAATCAATTAAGGTGCTAAATTCCATATGAGCGTTGATATGGCAGCAAATAGCGATTATCGTTCTCTGAACTCAAAGGCTCCCGATAGTGACGAGGCCAACGCTCAAGGTTCATGAGCAGAGATCACTGCACGCCAACCACATACATGAACACACGAGCAACGAGTCACCGCTGCATTCAGGGTTCCTGTCGCCGTGTGGGAACGTTGAGGCTCTTTGGTGAAGAGCGCCATCTGTTGGACTCGATGCAACAACGCACCCGTTACACCCACTCTGTTAAAAGGCTCGACTGTGCAATTCATACGTTCATCTCCTACAGAATGATTGTTTGCATGAAATAAAAGTAGCGTAGACATTTAGGATTGCTAAAAATTACAGTTAAAACAGTTTCTTTCTCCTTGTATGTTTTATAAGCAGCAAGTTCACGTTATCGTTGGCACATGTGTAGTTTGTCTTGGTTTTGTTTCATAATTATTTTTTTCTCTTTAATCCATTAACCTGTTTTCACTCCGTGCTGATAACCAACTTGAGTTTTACGTCACTAAAGTACTTTCTCTTTTCCTGGTGCTGAGTTTTACAGAGTACATTCCTGACACGATGGTAATTATGAAGTATTTAATTGTCTTTGTACTACTAATAAGACAAATTATTTAAATTGACTTAACTCAGAGGCAATAGAGGTTTTTTGAACTCCCATAAAACCGCAAAAGCCATATTTCCCAAAATGTTGAAGTGTCCCTTTAAGACGATCTGTTCCGGAGCTTTTGACCACACCGCATGATCTTCTTCATCTTCGTCTTAAACCTTCACATTCAAAGTTACAATCTTGATTTTAGACGCCGTAAATATCTCAATATTTCACAGAACACACTTCCAACTACATTTAAAAACATGACAATAAATTAAGGTTTTAGAAAACATGCATTTTATTGTATTATCCATTTTCACACGTAATAAAAATTGCACTACAAAACTTCCGTTTGACTTCTTTAACACGATTGGTCTTCTTCTCCTCAGACAGCCCAGCAGCAGCACTTCTTTCAGGTTTCTTTGGAGACTCCTCCCATTATAAATACATACAAAATGCAAACGTTGAGATCGTAAACCGCAAAAACAACCGACGTTACAGTTACATCCAACATACATTAAAATATATATTTTTTAGCAGTGCGTCATTTCTCACGGTGGCATCAAACACGTTCTATCCAGAATGTTTTAGACATAAACACTGTTTTTTTCTTTTTACGGGCTGGTTCTTGGTGAGAATCTCAGCTCTGATATGAAACAGATCAGGTTTTTAAAAAAAAGGAACGACAAAAAAGAAAAGTGTACACAGACGGGCACAAGAAAGAACATTCATTGAACAGTGACGATGGATTCCACGTGTTTAATATCCCAAACAAACCAGCTTTGACTCCTCAATTTGTTTTCTTAAAAAGCTACCCCTGATGTTTAAATCTATTTTATTAAACTCAACGTCGATTTATTTTGTTAGCCTGGAAGTTTAGCGAAGCGGCTTCAAACGCTTCCCTTTGATCTCAGGAGGAGAAATACACGAGTGACTATGAATACGGCAAAACGGCTCATTCACAGATCTGCAAAGTGCTTTTTAAATTAGACGCCTCCTCTCCCAGAGTGTAGTTCAGCAGCTGCCTCTTTAAAGTGCGTTAACGGTGAAGATCTGAAACCACTTCCTGTCTCGAGCTCATTATCCGCCAAGCTGGAGGCCGAACAAATGACCCATCAAACCCCCCCCCCCCCCCCCCTCAGCGACACGTGCACGACTCGGCGACCATGTCCTCCAGCTCCCTGTACTCCACCTTCTTCTTGTGCACCACCAGCACGCTCATGGGCATGTACTTGTACGGCACGCAGGACAGCGGCGGGACGCCCCCGACGCCCAGGTCGTTGATGAACGTCTGGATGATGGCGTGGTTGGGCGAGTGGAAGCCGTACGACAGCACCCGGGGGCACACGCCCTGGCAGAAGCGCGGGTTGTACACCGGCGGCGCGATGAAGTAGTGGCCCCAGCCGAGCTCGTCGAAGGAGAGGCGGAACGAGTGCAGCTTGCAGCGGTTCTTGGGCGTGCCGGTTTTGCGCTTGTAGTTGGGGATGTTGGAGATGATGGAGGACGAGGGGGAGGTGGAGAAGGAGGAGGAGGAAGCGGAGGCGTTCTTCAGAACATCCAGCGACGTGTCTTTGGCGTCGGAAAGCGAGGGGTCTTTGGAGCGGCGGCGGCGGATGGCAGGATGCCACTGGCCGATCTGCTTGGTGATGTTCTCCCCTCCGACCCCCAGCAAGTCCCCCATCCAGTCCTTCACTTCCCGCTGCTCCTCCAGGTATAAAAGAAGAGACGGCACCTCGAGGTGAGGTTTCCTACTCCCTCTTCCAAACCGCCACCCGGAGAGGCCGCCGTCCTCTTCGGCGCGCCGGGCCTCCGTGCACCAGTACTGGGCCGTGAGGGTCAAGTGTCCCGCCGGGCCGCGGTTCTTCCCCTGCTGCACGTGGGCGGTGATGTCCGTCTCGGTCCACCGCTCGTGGGGCTCGAGGGTGACCAGGCTCGCTTTGCCCAGTGCGGTGATCTGAGCCCTGCAGCGGGGCAGCGTGACGGGTCGGGTGGCTGTGGAGGAGGCGATGGAGGAGGTGGCGGAGCGGAGGTGGATGAATGAGGCTCTGATCAGCTCCTCTGAGGGAACCGTGTCCAGGTGGTACTGCACTGTGAAGCTGTAGTGGTGGTCTGAAGGAGAGAAGAATCACACATTGTTAAAGAGAGACTGCTTTTTACCCAAGATGCTTTGGGCTGATTGGTTTTTCCTCACAAAACAGGAAGAGTGAAAGTTATATCAAGTTGCATTATGGGAAGTGTAGTGTTTTTGGTGCTTGACTCACAAGAACTACAATTATTTTTTAGTCGTACTCCCTCAGTTCTGATTCAAAAATAAAATCGGTTTCAAACAAAAGAAAAACAGACGGATATTCTGTAAGATAATCGGTTTGAAACCTTCCGTCTCCTTAAAGATTGAGGCGTTTTTAGTTGTTAAACCAGTGACACAAAACAATGTAGATGAAACATTGCAATACTGAGATACAGCACATAAGTACCTACAATTCTCAAAATACATATAATGCAGTGAAAGAAGTGCAATATTCACCTCCGAGTAAAGTAGCATCAAATGGAAATACTCATGTAAAGTAGCTCTAAAGTGTACTTTGGAGTAATTTCAGTACTTGATTAAGTACTTGATAACTTTCCACCAGGAGTAATTAGCTGAAGTCTCACCTCTGGAGGCCTGCAGGTGCCGCGCCGACGACGCCGACGGCCTCAGCAGTCGCACCGTGTTGGAGCCGAACTTCCGGTGCTGTTTGGGCCTGCCGTCCGGCTCGGCCGCGCTCCGGTACAGGCTCAACATGAACTGCAGGTTCTGGTCCGCCTTCTGCTCGTCCGTCAGCGGCCGGTGGTGGTGCTGGTGGCTGTGGTGCTGGTGCTCGCTCTTGTGACTCCGACGGCTGCGCCGGAGCGCGCGGTGATGGGAGGCCGCCGCTCCGCAGGTGCAGATGGAGGACAACAGGAGGACGAAACAGGAGAGGACGCAGACACGCAGGAAGCAGTGTTTGGCCTTCATGTTTGGTATAAAACAACAACCTCTGGTGCTAGCGAGCTCCACGCACGAGGCTGTAGTTGGCAACCATCCCCTGCGCGGCGAGAGGGCGGGAAATACGGGCTCACCTGGTCTCTGCCATTTTGGACGACTTCCTCAAATTGACGGTGGCCTCCAATTAACCCCTCGTGCGTGCGTGAAGCGCAAGAAGTAGCGTGAGGAGGCCACGTGACTGGTGCGTAAAGGTGCGTCAATGTGCCAATATGGATCCGTTTTTAACGATTATTTTATTGCGCATCCTGCACAAATTAGCAGATCGTCTTTGTTTGTTCTCCGGCTTGTTTCTTTTTTCTTTGCACTGACTTTGATGGAAACAATCGTTTTTTAAATATCTCCACATTGTGCCACTTTTCTTGATCCATTAGTAAACTTTACAGTTTTTATTATGTATACTATGTTATCTGAAGATGAAATGTCATCACATTGAATAATATTATAATATTGGTATACTTGATTTTATGCCAATAATAAATAACCTATATTTGAATCAGGTAAAGAAAATTGTTTCATTAAGTATAAAAATAAGAAAAAAACAATCTATAATATTTGGCACAGGTAGCATACTTCAATAAAATAAATAAACCGTCTCCAGAAAATGACTGTTTCCTCCTCTGAACTGTGACATAAAGGTTTAAATTTCACAACAACACGCTCCACATCAAATCTGAATTCTTAAAAGGATTCAGTTGACTTAAGAAAAGCTTTTTATTTTGCTCACACCTGTGTGAGAGGTGAACATCATGAGCTCTGGCGCCATCAGGTGGTAACAAGTTACTTTGATCAAATAAAGTGTACTTCATGAAATACTGTGACAGTACTTCTACTCTACAATTCAGAGGGAATATTGTACTTTTTATTCCTTTTACATTTATTCGCATTATATCCTTTAAACATATAAATACACACAATATGTTTAAATGATATGTGATGCAGTTAAAATTGGTTCCACGTTGACAAACTACATTAAAATGCTTTTACATGTTAGTGATAAAAACAGCATATTATACTCGTTAATATTTTAACAATTTGAAAGGAGACATTCTTAAGAATAAAATCTTTAACTTTTTAAACCGAAAGTGCTTTTTTTCTTATCAAACTGCTGTACTTTTAATCAACACTTTGGATTCAGGACTTATCTTATCATTGGAGTATTTTTACAGCATAGTAAAACTTTCCTGTGATATTTTCTTCTGTCATATCCTTATACTGTATATTGCTGTGAAAGCAATGTATTCTGGGAGTCATAACGCTTATCCCATGATCCCAACGATCAGGTGTTTTATTTTACAGTATTTTACTGCTTACCGCTGACATTAATGTACATTTTGATTCAAATAAGTTACCGTATTTCTACATCTAATTGTACTGTAAATTGTAAAGTAGCTTCCTGGTAAAATTCCTCCCAGTGATGTGATTTTACAGTAGGAATACGTATTTTAACATAACTGAAGGATCTGAGTACTTCTTCCACCACGTTTTGTTACTTCTTGTCTTGGTCTTTGGTTTAAATATAACTTGTTTTGTTTGTTCTTGTATAAGTTGAAGCCTGAGAGCTTTGGCATCAGAAACACGAGCTGGAGAAAACAAATATTACAGTTCAGTTTCCGAGGACAAAAAAAAAGATAAATGTTGTCTGATCGAACCAAAACAGACTGCTGGTGGTGTGGATGAGAAGTGTCTGGACATGTTCACATCTTTCATTCCCCTCGTCTTTCTCTTGACACACATACACACACACACACACACACAGAAAGATGTCCACTCGTTCACACACACACACACACACACACACATCCAGTTAAGTGGCTCTGCAGCGTGGTGACATTCCACAACAGTGATTATCTGCCGCCCTGATCGCTTCAGTCTGCAGGGAGAGTGGGAAAACTCAAGCGCAAGTACCTCAAAATTATACTCGTCACTGACAGTGGTGGAAGTACTCAGTACTTAAGTATAAGTAGAACTACCACAGTGTAGAAATACTCTGTTCCAATTAAAAGTCCTGCACTCCAAAATGTGACTTAAGTGAAATCATTAGCATCCAAATATAATTAAAGTACAAAAAGTAATCATACGCAGAATGGCAGATTTCATATATCATAATATTGATTTGTAATTATCACCTTGATGTTTCCGCAGGTAAAGGTGAAGCTAATTTAAATAAAAGAACAATAATTGTCTATGAATTTGTGCAGAATATAAGTATAAAGTAGCAGAAAATGAAAACACTTCAGTAAAGTAGAAGTACAGCAATATGGTACTTGTGTAAATGCGCTAGTGTGGTACGTTTCCACTCAGTAGTACTTGAGTTACTTCCCCTGTGATATGTTCCTGTAGTAGCCAAAATGGCAGGTTATTTCTGTGGGATTTATAGTTTTGTCGTGGTATTTGTACAATAAGCCTTCTAAATATTATCGTTGGAGCACTAAAATACTCTTTTTCGGGTATGAATTCGGCACATTGCCTTTCAAAGAAATGATGATAGCTTCCGCAGGGGTCGGTGGTAAAGTGGCGGGTGTCGAGTTACAAATGAGTCTCTTCTGTGCTGGCCTGATGTTGCCCCTCCCCCTCCTCGCTTCTCATTGGACACGTGCTGTCAAAGCCTCTCTGCTATTGGCGGACCTTGCTGTCAGTCACCTCCCGCCCGTTGGAATTAGTGGGCGGGGCCTCCTACCTCGATTCCAAAAGTTTTTGCCGAAGTTTTGAGCTAGCAAGAGTAACCGGAAATGTATGATTTAGATTTCAAAATAAAAGCGTTATGTCTGATCTTTCTGGCGGATTTGAGCATGTTAATAGCTTAAAGTATGAAACAAAACAACCCGTATAATCGTGGGATAAGGTGTAATGCGAGATTGGAACTGTAAAATATGCCAACGTCTACTTTTCGTCAGCGTTAAACACCTTGACCGGAAGTTGCAACCGACTCATTAGTCGTAACGTTCACGAGCTTGACACTATAGCTAAAACTTCTTTCCTCCTCCCCCCTTTCCTCCGCTCACTCCGTCCTTCCATCCATCCATTCGTTGTCGTCGGAGCGGCGATGGAGGAGCCGAGGCACCGCTAAACGTTTCACGGAACCGTCGTTTGGAGAGAGAATGGAAACGGTTGAGCAGCTCGTCTCTTTCCACCACATTCAGGTCCAGTTGAGCGGGGGCGCGCCTTGGGGGTTCACGCTGAAAGGAGGGCTCGAGCACGCGGAGCCACTCATCATCACTAAAGTGAGTTTACCATAACAATTGACTTCATGTGTGGGTTTATACTGCACTTTGTTACATGTAACATATCATTTTCTTAATATTTATGCATGTAGCTCGACTTTTGGCTTCATATTTGCATTTTTTTTTACTGCAGGACTTTTATTTTGTAAGGATGTGGTTGTTGCAGCACTCCAGCTGCACCAAAACAGCAATTGTGGTTGTTTTTTGCAGGCTTGTGTTACTGCTGCTCCCTCATCCATATGTGCTTTTCAGTCTGCTAGGCTGCTTTCAAAGCCAATGCAAAAGTATTTTAAAGAAATACCTTCTGCAAACAGTTTTTCCTGCATCTTTACTTCTGACTTCTGCATGAGCTCGATTCCTCCTCCTCCTCTTCTTCTGCAGATAATACAAAGTCATGGTCCTAAACATAAGCAAATATCCGGGGGAAGTTTGTCAGCTGTCATCGTGCATCAGTGAAACCTGTGTAATTCAGCAGTTTGATTCTCAAACTCTGGGGGTCAAAATGGTGCTAAAAAGGTTCCCAAAGGGCCCCCTGGACAAAATGAGGCTCTGTTCATCTTCCTGTCACTTCATTGGCTGCGAGGTATAAAAAAGAAAAAGCCCCCCCAAGTGCTGACAGACGACTTAAAAACCCACCTCGGACGGCTGAGCGTGTGTGTGGAAATCTTTGTAAAATACAGATTGTGATTCTGTGATGAGACCCAAAAGAACCCAAGAAGTCGATAGAAGTGCACGACGACATGTAGTGTGTTGTTTCTGCAGAGCTCTACGAGGTTAGTGTCGGGGGTTGAGTTCTTTGTGAGATGTTTGATTCTGTTTTCAGATTTTCTGACCTAAATGTTCGTGGGCGCTTGACGTTTCCTCTCACGTTTTTTTCACGCCGCGGGCGGTGAGCTGCTGGAAATAAGGAGGGTGTCTTTGAATCACTGCAAGTAATTATTGGTGTGTTCTTCTGAGGGGGGGGGGTGGCCTGTGTGTGTGTGTGTGTGTGTTCAGGCCACTGGACGGGTCAACCTCTGCTCTCCAGTCGTTCCTTCACCGACTCTCTCTGTTGAGAAGCAGCAGCAGCAGCGGCGGCGGTGGTGTAAATGTTGGCCCGGGGGTTACTTCTATATTCACCACAGCACCACAGCGGGGAATGGAAAAGCCTGGCTCAGTCATCTGGAAACACACACACACACACACACACACACACACACACACACACACACACACACACACATAGAGCAGCCCCTGGGAAAATGTGACTGGGACTGCTTAAAGGAGATAAAAATCAAACTGTGCTCGATGGCTGTGTTGTGTCCAGTGGCTAGTTAAAACACACACACACACGGTATAAAGTAGCTCAGGCGGTGAGGGCCGGACGGGAAAATGATATGCAGAATAAAAAACAAAGTGTTTAATGATTAAGTGTTAAGACCTTGAAGGAAGGCAGGAACACGGACTGAAGGCAGAGTTGAGGTGTGTGTGTGTGTGTGTGTGTGAAAGACATGATGTGTTTTAGGTTTAGAGAGTTTCCTTCAGCCTCACTGTGTCTGTAAGGACCACAGCTGAGTACGGTCATAATCCCCTCACTGCAGAGAGACAGAGGAGGACGAGTAAAGAGCTCAAGACCTCCAATATGGCTGCCGGATTGTTCTTTATGCCACCTAACAACACTCTTTTTAAAGATATTACGACATGGTTTTGAAAAATGCAACAAAAAGAAGTGCGCGTGGGGCGGAGAGATGTAGTCGAGATGTAGTCGGTGTAAAGTTAGCATTGAAAACAAGCTAGCAGCAGGTAGCTAACTAGCTAGCCGCTAAATGAGCACAAAATTAAACGTCGTGCTTCATCTACACGCTCTTAGTCACAGCGTAGGATATTCACACTGCGGTAATTGTGGCATTTTTGGTCGCCTTAAAAAAGGGCGTGTTCAACGACTGGTTGCAAAAACCAAGATGGCGATCGCCGAAATGACGAACTCCAGGCTTCAAAAAACGGCAACGCACAAACCAATGGTTGACGTCGCGGTGGCGTTATTTTGATGACATCTTCCTTTTCTTAATTACGTATGTGCAGCGTTGTCTCGTTCTGGCTCTGATTTTAACGTCAATATTTAAAAATCATTCGTGCAACAATGCAAGAGCGATACAACGATGGCAACCAAAGGCGAGGAATTGTTTGCCAATTTCTCGAAATGGTTACCAGCCTCGCATTTGTTGGTTCCGGCTTCTCAAATGTGTTTATTCTGCAGCTTTTCTCTGTGTTATATCATTTAAAAATGTATTATATTTAGATTATTTATTGTCAATCTAGTGGGAGCTACTTCTCCCCGATTTATGTCGGCATTAAAAAGATTATTAAAGTGTTGTTTTTGTGCATGTGAGAGCCAGCTACCGGCCAGAGTCTGCTGTTGGTTGAAACGTGTGTGTGAGACATTGAGTGCATGAAAATGTGCCAGTTGCCCTTTCAGGATGTCCATGTTTTTTGGGGAGGGGGGGAGGGGAGTCCAAGACAGCAGAGGGATATAAGCCATTTGGTCAACATTCCTCCAGCAGCATAACAGAGTACCTGTGTGTGTGTGTTCATACATGTGCAATACTCATAATTATCCAACTGGACTGCTTGTTGTCTTTGCAGCCAGCTGATGAGTTTAAAGGTGTTTTATCTGCTCTAGATGTTACCCATTAGCTCTCAGTCAGCCATTCAGAGTCGGCCTTATCAGCCTGTTGAACATCTGTCGGTGGAAAGACACGTAAAGGTTGCAAATAAGAACAAATAAGGTTTCTTCCCGTGTGTTTCGTGACATTTATTACGACAGAGTGGTGCGTTTCCTCCCGTTATTGTATTTGACAGAACATTCTTTGGTCGTTTCTCTCGGTTGTTGGATGGTGTGGTTTCATGTGTCCCGTGTCTTTGGTGGCATGTTTTAGGTTTGAGTGATTATGTGCCCGTGAATTTCTCTTTAAGTCAAACAGCATTTGTCGAGGTATTTTTAAAGGACTAAAGCGGCCATTTTGACGGATAGGGTCGTACAAATTCTGGCAAATTGGACTTTAACAGACTCTCTGAACGTGGGATTTCCCGATCCTGCAAGCTAAATGACGGACGCGCCAGGGACGGATAATATTTGGTTCATGCAAGTTCAAGGAACCAACGGACAGACGGAGATTCCTTCTGTTCTAGTCAGATTTTCAAGTTTCGACGAGAGAGTCTCCGCAGATTGTTGTTGTCTGGTGTTGGATTCATGCAGATTAGTTTTTGTGGAGTTAATGGGTTTAACACTCCTTTTCTAAAGATTGATTATGTAGATTATGTCGTTTCATGCAGACTAAGTCGCTGAATATGTGATGCAGGGTTTTTAAAACATCCTTAAACTGAACTCTTAACTGATACACGAGTCTCCTGTTTTATATTTGGGACTGAAAGGTTTTCTTCTTCTTCTTCTTCTTCTTCGAGAATTCCAGCAGATGCATGTTTGGAAACAGTCTGGAATTTGATTTGCCCAAAAAAGAGGCAACAAAGATCCTCAGATTTTTTAGAAAAGTATGTTTTGACATGTGGTCGAAGGTATGCAACCAAATGTCTTGGGTTGGTAAACAGCTGTGTGTGTGTGTGTGTGTGTGTGTGTGTGTGTGTGTGTGTGTGTGTGTGTGTGTGTGTGTGTGTGTGTGTGTGTGTGTGTGTGTGTGTGTGTGTGTGTGTGTGTGTGTGTGTGTGTGTGTGTGTGTGTGTGGCTACCTACATTCCAGTAAAGGTAGCCTCCAGTAGCAATCTGCTCTGCAGGGGGTAGATGAGGATGCCATCAGATAGAGATGCTATTGTCTCTACTGTGTGTGTGTGTGTGCGCGCGCTTTGCTATAACTGTCCTGACTAACCGAAAACATCTGTTCTGCAGCAGCGTAGTGGAGCACAATAGAGCATATTGATGAGAGAGACAGAAAGAATTCAGAGTGTATTCATGTTTCCAACACATTATGTTGAGTTTTGCATTGAGAGAAAATGAGCAAACCACTCTTTATTAAATCAGTTCGGACCATCGGGCGTTTGACAAACTCACCGTTTAGAATACAGGCCGGTGATGTGTACCTGAGATGTAACTTTATACAAGACGGCTTTAAGGTTGTTGGTTATAGTTTGGCATTATTAATGCATTCGACTGAAGAACTGACGTTGCTAAAGCACGCTGCCTCTGTTTAGTTGGCAGGAGTGGTCGTTAGAAGTCTACGTATCTGTGGACGACGGTCCGTGTGATATCCTACGAACGTTCCTCCTCATTTTCTTTGTGCGTTTTTCTATGAAAATCCAGCAACACGTGTACAACTTCCGTCTTCACAGGAAACGACTTTGTTAGGTTCAGGAAAAGATTGTTCAATAAGTTAGGTGTGTGTGTGTGTGTGTGTGTGTGTATCAGGGTGGGGTTGGAATGTGTCTATCTCTGATCTGTGGAGCCTTTAGCTGTTTCTTTTAGGCTACGTCTGCAGACACACACACACACACACACACACAAATAACAACTTCTCTATGCGTAGGTGTGTCAGTACGGAGACCCTCAAACGTGAAGCATTAACTGTGTGCGTGTCATGGAGAAAGTGGAAAAAGATATTAAAGATACATGGGGTGTGTGTGTGTGTGTGTGTGTGTGTTTCCCCCGACCTGAGGCCACTGCTGTTCTTATTGTTTTTGTGCGACGCTCTGCATTTTACCCTCTCACTGTGGGGGGACACACACACACACACACACCTCAGCCATGTTGTCCTTGTCTCTCAGTTTACACCAATATTGCATCTTGATGTGCTGAGGAACAGTTTTCAGGAACCCCCCCCCGTTGGGTTCTGTGTTCTGTTATTTTGGGGGATTTTTTCCCCACAAAGGTGCTTAAAGGAGGTGACGAGTGCAGCAGCGGCAGAACAAATACAAGAATCTGTTCTGTGAAATAAATTCAGCTGCTTTGTCCGAATACAGCCTCTCCGCTCCTCTCTGCTCAGCAGCAGTTCAGTCAAAGTTTCTCTGATTTGTTGTCACGTGACTGTTTGTCTCAGATGAATCAATCATGGCTTCATAGTTGCTCTGAGGAGCTCAAAATTTAATGTTTTTACAGAATCTGTTTAAAGCAAACAGTTTATTTTTGGCAACATTTTAAATGAGTGACAATCAAATATCACAATTTTAAGCTTTGATTTGGCAGCTTTTTCTGACAAAGCGTTCGTCACACATGATGTGTTCAAGGACTGTCGGAAACATGATAATCTAACAATAATGTTCTTTTTTACAGCTTCTGACTGTGATAAACGGTGTAGTTTTGCCGATTGTTGAAAGAAAACACGCGTTTCAATCCTGCTGGCAGGGTTTTGGGGTATATGTTTATTTCGTGTCTTGAATCAATTTGTAGGTTTTCGTTACCCAGAAT